>NC_057803.1:551097239-551098470 GCF_018294505.1 Triticum aestivum | reverse complement strand
CCCCCGGGGAAGTATTCCCGGTGTTTCGTGTTTTCGGGCAGAGGAGCCGGAGGGGGAAAGTTGTGTGTTTGATAGGTTAGGGGGGTGTGGTGGACGAACGGGCTGCGTATCCGAATTCGTCTCGTCGTTCTGAGCAACTTTCATGTAGAAAGTATTTTCATCCGAGCTACGGTTTATTTTATATTAATTTTAAAAGATTTAAATCATTTTTTTGAATTTATTTTAATTTGAAATAGAAGCTAAAATGCTACAAGTACCCCGCTCTGTGTACACAGATGTGTACCCAGAGGCTGACAGGTGGGCCAAGGGGGACCCAGTTGACCGGTCAAAGCTTGACTGGTCAACAGGGGTGGGGCCCCCTGTCATTCTCTTATTTACCTAATTATAGTTTAATTAGTTAACTAGCAGGTTAACTAAAGTTAAGTTAATTAAGCCGCTTAATTAATTAGTTAATTTTAATTCTTTTTATTATTACTTTTTTTAATCGTTTTCTGGGGCGGGTCCCACTTGTCATTCGGACTGGGGCCTTAACGGGTCGTGGGTGGCAGTTCTCGGGCTCCAGCCCGCCCGGTAGGGCGCTGCGGCCAACAGGTGAAGGGGGGCGGCGCCTGGCCCGGCGCCGGTGACAGTGGCCGGAGCGGGGCGGCACAGCGAGGTGCGGTGGTGTGAGCGGGTGCGCACTGGGCCGCGGCTGGGCGAGCGCACGCGACAACTGGCACGGCCAGAGGCCCGCGAGCGTGGCCAGTGAACATGGTGGGCGCCGCGATGGACGGGCGTGGTCGACGCGCTGTGAGCGCGAGCGCCCGCGCGGAGGGGAACGGGGCGACGACGGCAGCGAGACGCAGCGCGGGACAGACGGGGGCGCGGTGACCGCGGGTTCGAGTGTGCCCCAGGAGAGCGAGGACGAGGACGGGGACCGTGCGGGAGCGAGGGCAGAGGAGGGAAGGAGAAGGGGTCCTCACGTGCGAGGAGAGAAGGGGGACGACGAGGCCTGGTGAGGCCGTCGAGGAGGAGGACGAGGAAGCGGGCGACGAAGGCGGTCCAACGAGGTGGTCCGACAACGACGGGCGACGGCGTCGGGTCGGGGCGGAGGAGCTTCGGGCGGCGGGGACGAGATGATGAAGAGGCATCCGGCGAGGTGGAGGTAGACGAGGGGGTGGCTCCGGCGATCGTGGCTGGCGACGGCGGTTCCATGCCCCGATCCAGAACGAGCACTGAGGGGGAGGGGATC
>NC_057803.1:551095814-551097229 GCF_018294505.1 Triticum aestivum | reverse complement strand
AAAACTTTAATTGTTTAACTTAAATTCAAATTTTGAATATGAATCGTTTCGAACTAACGCGAGATTATCCACAGTAACCGAGGTGTCATGGCATCATTAGCGGGGATTACTGTAGCTTAATTACCCGGGCGTCACAATTCTCCTCCACTACAAGAAATCTCGTCCCGAGATTTAAGCGGTGGAGTAATGGGGGAAAGGTGTTGGTAGCGAAAAACCTAACGAGTCTTCTCGGTCTTGGCTGCCCTTTCGAAGAGGTTGATCCCTTTCATTGATGTCTTCATTTCTCTGTTTCAGGTCCTCATGATGAAGTCGGCTCTTTTCTTCGGGAACTCCATCGCATTTACGAATAGGTAACGGGGCAGGTCGGCAACGACAGAATGTTATAAGTGTTATAATCTGGGATTAACCCATGAATGAGCATATGAGTACCTCTCGAGTTTGAACGTTTAAAAGACATCGAGAGTAAAGTTGGGAGGTACAATAAGAAGTTTCAAGCAGCCAGGCAATCGTTCAAGGCCTAGTCAGAAGGTGAAAGTGGTTTCAAAGCAACGGGATAATTATTGTGTCCGATGCCAGAATTGATGATCTCGTCAGAAAGGTGGCTCATGAATTACTTACGAGTCCACGCGCGAGGAATAACTTTGGAAACATGAGGGTGTACAGGAGAGTCAGGTTTCGATCCTGGTGGAACTGTGGGTTATGGCCCACCATGTGGGTTAAAAGTAGGAAGGGCGGAGACGTCTTGCGCGATCATGCAAGCAAGGCATGTTAGAGGGTAGCCTGTCGATTAAGTCGGCAACAACGTCGATACCAAGGGCGAGGGACGAAGAGAACCATTTTCCTGCTCGTTGGACGAGGCGGACTAATAGGCAAAGTTCCCGTCCATCGGTGGTTACCGAAATGTCATCAACAAAAGTAATAGGGTCTCACTGACCGAGTTGTACACCAAGGTGTTTGAACAAGTAGGGAATTATTACTGTTTATATCATATAGATCATAGAAAGGTTTAAATAAACCAATGGAAAGGAAAGGTGATTTCCAGGTTTAATCAAAACAATGGGGAGGAAAATGTGTATACACACATATTTCAGGGGTAATTCCTTCCCAAGGACAAGCAGAGGATGATATCCATGATAGGATATAACGTAGAAAACCCTTCAGGAAAGGGGAGAGAAATATCATGACATTACCCATACAACGGAGTTAGGATAAATGATAAATAAAATTTAGCATCGTGCTTCAAATGTTCCTGTTGAAAATCGGAGTACCATTGACATGCTTCGAGATAGCCTTGACATGGTCTTCGTGTGAAGATCAGACTTTGGTAACACGAAGGATCCATCAGGAATATCTTGTAGAATAAGTCTTACAATTTCCTCATGGATGAATGGATAACCTTGCTGAAAAGGAATCTA
>NC_057803.1:551091586-551095683 GCF_018294505.1 Triticum aestivum | reverse complement strand
GGGTGCTAGGCATGACATCATGTTACCGGGTCATCAAAGGATCAATATCATAACTCTTGGAAAGTTGTCCTAACCATCATATCTGACGGAGATTCAGGTATGATTGGTGTCAGGATACCTCAGGCTCAGGATGCCTGGGAAGAAAGGTGCAACACCAATTGATGGGATGACACTATAAGATTCTCGGGAAATGAACTATGAAGTGACTTCCATTAACAAGAGTTCATCATTAACCCAAGGAGTGGACAAGGAGGTGTCTGGTGAACTCAACGGCAATTCGCCGAGATTCCCCAAAAGATGGATTTCCACCATTAAGTGAACAAGGAGATAACATTTGCCAGATCAAATGATATAAGGAAGTATGCTCGAGGAAAACATACACAATTAAACATTGGTTGAAATGTGCGCCCGAAATATGGGTTGGGTTGCACGACCAATGTCAGAATGGTGATTCAATTAGCGAAGGACTTAGAATGAACTATCGCCCATTCACTTCAAAGCAATAGGGTTGCTAGAAGTTTTGAATTCACACGTCATAGCTCCATTGTCGGTATTCCGGTTGAAAACAATACGGGGACCAAGGAATGAACGAAGATGGCAAGAAGTATTATGATATCAAGAATTATTAAGAGGTGGTGAAATTCTCACCACATTCTTGACAAAAAGAGATGGTAATACTTCCGAGGTAAGGAAGATCAACTGCTGGGTAGCAGTGATCTCAAGGTTTACACAAAACACGAACAAGTTGTGTTGAACGGAAGGCAATAAGGTGGTCGATGAGAACAGGAATCATCGAGGGGCAAGGATGGTATTACCCATTATGAATTCAATTGAATTCCTGGAAGAGCTCATAAGGTTGATGATGACCACGACACAATTGTCGAGAGATTTCATGCAGATGTAGTCAATCAGCGACGACATCAAGTCAAAGGAATGATGAAGCAAGAGGTTATTGGAACCACAGTTACGACACAAACTCGAACTCAAGCTTGTTGTTTAAGGTGAAAGGTTATGACGAGGAAAATCGACGTAAGGTTAGTTCATCGTCGAAAATTGGTGCTCCGAGAATAAGGACCAGGTAGCACCGTTAGAATCGTCACGACAATGATATAGCCAAACAGGCTAGGAATGGCGTGATCGGGTAACAAACTCGTACTTATAGAAGCTTACTGAAGAGTTGTTGAACCGAAGAGCGGACTCGGTTCAGTTATCGGTGTCTTTGAGTGTTCAATAACTCAGAGCCCGCGAAAAATTGGAATCAGTGGGAAGGTAGCACTTGATGAAGAACTCATAAGGAGTTATGCAGTTCCATGATAATCTCGAGATACCAGGGGGGTAATACTCGACACAAGATCAAAGTAAAGGTGGGACTGGTGTATTGATCCATAGAAGACAATTGTTTTAACTTGTCCGAGAAATGAGATCAAAGAAGAACAATCATGGTCGGAACCACGGTTGCAAAAGGCCAGATCCTAGATATAAGATGAACTTATACCAAAGGAATAATTTATTTAAAAGAAGCTTTAATGATAAGATCTACATCATGTCCATGGGCATGAACACAAGTTCAAGGTCGACTCCCACTTCTCCAATGCATAACCTTTCATTCACTTCTCACGTTCGATGAAGATGCAGTGTTGAAATTTTATCTGGTGAAGCACTAGAAGAGTATGACTCGTGAAAACTTTCGGGTTCACACGGTTTAGAGAAGGCATATGTTCAACCCACAGGGGCTTCTTAGAAATGTATACCACAAGTTTCAAGAGTAAATAACACAAGCTCGAAAGTAGAGCATGGTTGGCCAAGCAGAGGATACAACTTAACAAGGGCATCATGTATCAGGGGAAGAACTCACAAAGTGATCAAATGTGAAGGACACTGTCGGATAACAATCCAACAAAGGACTTGATGGTCCACAAAGGATCTGATACGAGTATCGGTACTCAACTAGAGGAATAAGAATGCAAGGAGATCAGATTATAGAAACAACTGACTAACTCAATTGTCAAATGCAAAGGAATTATGATTTCCAATTCAAGGGATCAGAAGCAATGCTCTGATTAGGGATGGATAAGTTGAATAGACTTAGGGTACAATCAACGACAATTGGATTGGTCGAGAACCAATTCCAGTTAAAAGAATGGAAGCTCAGCCGGAAAGGTAATTTATAAGGATCAATGATGATTGCGTGTATTCGCAGAATATTGAGTCAACAGACTCAAAATGATAATGACAAGGAATGTCATTAAGACTACGAGACTTATGGGATTAACCATAATGCAAGCAAGCAAGAATTTCAAGAGCCAAAGGCCCCAAAGGATTTTCGGAAGATCGAATATTATTTCGAAGACTCTTGTGAAACACATGAACAACTAGGGATGAGCGGATACTCGACAAGTGCGAGGATTTATTCGAAGGGGTATTCATGTGGCAAAGAACTGCTAGGCAGTAGGCACGAAGTATTCTCGGAAAAATAGAGAAAACTTCGGGTATCTTGTAATAACAAGAACAATGGGGAATGATCGTAAGAATGGCAAGTGTAAGTAGTTATCCATAAGGATTTATCGGTGGTCGGGAATAGCAAAAGTGATGGGCACAAAGTCTCGAGAGAATATCAAAGAGTATCTCCGAAATCTTCTGGTGCAGTCGGTGACCATCTGGACTGAAGGGGCTCTCCGGGAGAAAGTATTTTCGAGAACCTAAAGTTAGTTTTTAGTAAAAATCGTTTAACCCGAATAGAAGAGGGTTCAGAATCCCAGAGTAAAGGTCGAGGAATAAAAGATCCTAATACCTCCCGATGGCGACGTGGGCCCATGGGCCACACAGCCATGTTAGTAAAAGTTTTTCAACGACTAGACTCGACTTCGGCCAAGGAGTTGGAAAGGGGGATTCCTACAGGCAGTCGGCTCTGATACCAACTTGTGACGCCCCCGATTCAATCATACACTAATCATGCACGCAAATGTGTACGATCAAGATCAGGGACTCACGGGAAGATATCACAACACAACTCTACAAATAAAATAAGTCATACAAGCATCATAATACAAGCCAGGGGCCTCGAGGGCTCGAATACAAGTGCTCGATCATAGACGAGTCAGCGGAAGCAACAATATCTGAGTACAGACATAAGTTAAACAAGTTGCCTTAAGAAGGCCAGCACAAACTGGGATACAGATCGAAAGAGGCGCAGGCCTCCTGCCTGGGATCCTCCTAACTACTCCTGGTCGTCATCAGCGGGCAGCACGTAGTAGTAGGCACCTCCGGTGTAGTAGGGGTCGTCGTCGACGGTGACGTCTGGCTCCAGGGCTCCAGCATCTGGTTGCGACAACCAGGTAGAAGGGAAAGGGGAAAAGAGGGAGAAAGCAACCGTGAGTACTCATCCAAAGTACTCGCAAGCAAGGAGCTACACTACATATGCATGGGTATATGTGTAAAGGGCCATATCGGTGGACTGAACTGCAGAATGCCAGAATAAGAGGGGGATAGCTAATCCTGTCGAAGACTACGCTTCTGGCAGCCTCCGTCTTGCAGCATGTAGAAGAGAGTAGATTGAAGTCTCCCAAGTAGCATCACCAAGTAGCATCTCCAAATAGCATCTCCAAGTAGCATAATCCTACCCGACGATCCCCTCCTCATATCCCTGAGGTAGAGCGACCACCGGTTGTATCTGGCACTTGGAAGGGTGTGTTTTATTAAGTATCCGGTTCTAGTTGTCATAAGGTCAAGGTACAACTCCAAGTCGTCCTGTTACCGAAGATCACGGCTATTCGAATAGATTAACTTCCCTGCAGGGGTGCACCACATAACCCAACACGCTCGATCCCATTTGGCCGGACACACTTTCCTGGGTCATGCCCGGCCGCGGAAGATCAACACGTCGCAGCCCCACCTAGGCTCAACGGAGAGGCCAGCACGCCGGTCTAAACCTAAGCGCGCAGGGGTCTGGGCCCATCGCCCTGAGCACACCTGCACGTTGCGTACGCGGCCGGTGAGCAGACCTAGCAACCTCCATTACAAAGGAAGTTGCGTTAACGCAGTCCAACCCGGCGCGCGCCGCTCAGTCGCTGACGTCACGAAGTGCTTCGGCTGATACC
>NC_057803.1:550962387-551089999 GCF_018294505.1 Triticum aestivum | reverse complement strand
TTTTTGTTTTTACTTATTTTCTTTAATGTTTTCATTTAAAGTTTCTTTTATTTTAGTTTCATAAAATACCTAGTCAGCACCTAAATTAGTATTACTAATTAGTCCACTGCCACAATTATTTTGGCACACTACTAATTTAGTTTTATTATTATAACTTTATAAAAGGCATCTAATTAATTGTTTTTGCTGTCATTTCTATTACTTTAGTGCATTTAAATATTTTATTAAAAGATAATTTATCCACCAATATTTACTAAGGATTACTAGACACATTAGGAACAATTTAGTTTCGACTTTTGAAAACTTTAATTGTTTAACTTAAATTCAAATTTTGAATATGAATCGTTTCGAACTAACGCGAGATTATCCACAGTAACCGAGGTGTCATGGCATCATTAGCGGGGATTACTGTAGCTTAATTACCCAGGCGTCACAGTTATTTTGTACTGTTTGGTATAAGTATATACCTTGGGATCCATATATAAAACCTGCTGATTTAGCTCCACCATCATTGGATGTATTTAACACCTATCATGCCGATGTCGTGGGTTATAAGAAGGTCACATACCTGATTACTAAGGACATTGTCCAAACAAACTATGGTAGACACCTTTAAACAGCCATCATTTAACGAAGTAGTAAATTCGAATGACTACAACCTTGATCAATCTGATCACAAAGTGCGTTTTTCATGCTTATGCACTGGTATCATGGTTTCTATGTTGTTAGTGACAAAAACACTTCTTCCACATTAAACAGTACTGCATAGATACAAGTTTAGCACAATGAATTTCTGAGTTATTTCACACAAGGAATTTACAAGCTAATGAAAATCAATAGATTTATAGGATATCTATCTAAATACGGCTCCTATCATTTAAGGTTAGTAAATACATACTAGGAAATGCTCTTCGGGGATACCAGAACTGGAAGATCCTGTCAAGGGGAAACAGGACCTTAATAAGCGCCATCCCGAGACTTGGACTCGAGGGATGGTAAGATCAATATGAGAAGGAGATATGATACAATTACTATGATCAGGATACCTTATATGAGCCATACTTATCCAGGGAATCAATCACGTGAGGGTGTTGTTGATAGAGGGAGCTCTGGCCAGGAGAGGCTAGAGCGAGTGATAGCAACGGAAAGGTAAGATCAAGAAGGAAACAAGGCTTAAGAGGACCCTAATGCACCAATACTTTAGGCATTCCAACTTCCAATACATACTTATCATGGAATGAAATCCAAGAGGAGCAAGCATATCACTGAGAATAGCTAGCTGAAATCAAGGATGCTATCACAATATTCAATGGAATCGTTACATCGGAATAAGATAGACCCGCTTCGATGCTGTATTCAGTATGTCAGCTAGGAGCCAGAACTCACTATGCCATAGTCATACAGTCAACCTGTGTATTAACAACAATATCTAGACAGGCAGGATGGATGTATTAACAGCAATATCTAGACAGGCAGGATGGATTAATTATATTGATGGCCAAGATAAGGTGCTCAAAGGGGAAGCACTCTTCATCAAGTAATGACCCCTGGGGGCGGGTACTGCGAAAAGAAAGCAACGCATAAGCTCTTGTTCCTGATACGGTTCGAAAGTAGTGCAAAGAAAAGCGGTACTTCGGTCGGAAAGAAAGCTGCAGGAGGGTTAGTGCTAAAATCTTCTTGTTCGGATGGTTGAGAGAAGGAGGTGTGTTCTGTGGCGGATACACCGATTGATCAAGACGCCTCAAGGCCACCGGAGGGAGAAATAGTGATAGCAATGCTTACAAGGAATGCTGGGATAAGTTGGGAAGAAGGCAAAGATACTGGCGACTAGATCCTTGTGGCAGATTGGAAGATACCGATATCTCTATTTCAATTTGTCGATTGATGGTTTAAGGAAATGGCAGTGGTCCAAATCTTGCACATTTACTGTTACTTCTATGTATAAGTTCCTTGCTCAGGTGTGGCTCAGCTTTCATATCTTATTGGGATAGCTACATTGCCCTGGCCGGGTATTGCAAAGGAAGGAAACACCTTGTCCGAGTCAGGCGATGCTAAAGGATGGATTAAAAAACTCATGGATGCTATCTCTATTATTGCTGCTTAATGCCCTATTTATACCGATCTAGCTTATAGCTGTGATTTCTAGAAAGATAAGCTGATGCAGCCCTCAGGGATGGAGTGCCTAAACTAACCTTCCTGAACAGAAGTAGCAGAGGTAGAAGATATGTAAATCGTACCATCAAGGGGAAATGCACTATTGTTATGCTTGGGCCAGGTTAGCTGATCAAGGGAATATTCCTATCGGAAGAACAATCAGAAAATAAGGAGATAGTCAGTTGGCACTTTTCACACAAGAACCACTTTTTGTATTAAGCACGGGAGTCGTAAGGAAAGACCTCTGCGTAGCTATCAGAACGAATTAATGAACGAAATAAATGAATTCCGGTGAAACCAAGGCGAATTTCTGAGCCAGCAGTGGGAAAAAGATGCCAAGTATTGAGATGCAACATTATGAATGGTGCGATCCGAAGTCTTACTATTTACTCCAAATTGACTCAAATGGTTGACTGAACTTCACAAAGGACTAAAGCCGGGAACTTAAACTAATGGTTTTGCCTTTCCACTTCCCAATTGACTCTCATAAAAGGCTAGGCTACCTCTTCACATCGCACCTGATCCCGAATCATGTGCTCTGTTCAGGGGATCAATAGTGGCTATTAAGCTTTTCCCTTTCTATATATTCTTGAGAATAAGTAAATACCATCCTTTTTTCTATCAGCATCTCTCTATCTGACAGTAAATATTGCTTTCAATCGATCAGACACTAGGTTATTAAAGTATGGATATGCCATATAATAAGGGAAAAGGCCTCAAGTTTTTTTAGCGCAAAAGAAAAGCCGATTCCAAATTTTCTATTTCCCGGCAAGTCTATGAGAGTCCTATTACAGATCCTTTGATCTTTAGCTTGAATGGTCGTGTTTTTATATAATTAGGTCTTTCTTCTGAGCTCTTCTATTACGGTACGGAAAAATCAAACCTATCACTCTCAAAGAATGGGTAAAAAGAATTCAAGCTAGGGGAGCCTACACTCTCTAACTACCTATACTACGCCCCCATTGATTGGAAACCCTCGGGGGAAATGATCCCATAAACAAAGGAATTATACAGTACGAAAGAGCAAAAAACAGACTAATTCGATTCTAAAAAATCGATAATAGATATTTTATTCTGCTTAAATTGTCCCGACAAGGAGAGATATTCAATATTTGAATCAGATTGGATTTCGTAGTATACCAATGTGAGCCAAACTATTACTATTTCATCTAACTTGAATAACCAAGGACTGAATTTGACTATGGATTCTGATAACTCGAGAAGTTTTTATTTGGTTATGATCCAAAAAGAAAAAAGAAAGGTTTAACAAGCCATGAGAAAATAGAGTAAAGTAACCATACGTTCTGTTTGCATAACGTGTATACGCCACGTCATACAATCGAAATAGAAACATGGGACGATTCCAGAATTTTGAATAGATCCGTGGGTTGAGAGAAGTTGTTGTTGAGAAATATGAAATTGGAAAGGAAGTCAAACTCCCTATGGAACCTGTGATCGGTTGTACCTGTACTTTAGTGATACGAAAACTCGCTATTCACTCAGTTTCTGGTCAATAATAAGATTATGTAGGAGAGATGGCCGAGTGGTTCAAGGCGTAGCATTGGAACTGCTATGTAGGTTTTTGTTTACCGAGGGTTCGAATCCCTCTCTTTTCGTTTCTGTTAATTCACCAACGTTACCGACCACAATGAAATTTCTAGTAAGAGGAAAATCCGTCGACTTTCTAAATCGTTAGGGTTCAAGTCAAGTCCCTCTATCCCCAATAAAAAGCCCATTTTACTTCCTAACTATTGTACCAACCTCTATTTTTCATTAATGGTTCAAACAAGATTCACTATCTTTCTTATTCTACTCTTTCACAAACGGATCCGAACTGACTTCTTTGGATCTTATCCCATTCATACAAATGAACATATTATAGTATAGGCAAGTAATCCCTATTATTAAGTAAGTCATTCACAATCCATATCATTATCCTGATATTTACTAAGTCCAATTTGAGAATACTTTTTTCTTTTTTAGTCCCTTTAATTGACATAGATACAAGTACTCTACTAGGATGATGCACAATAAATAGTCAGGATAGCTCAGTTGGTAGAGCAGAGGATTGAAAATCCTCGTGTCACCAGTTCAAATCTGGTTCCTGGCACAGAACGAACAATGAATGCCTTTTCGGGAAAGAAAAGGGCCACATATTTTTTATAGGGAAAAGCTTTTTTTAAGGGGAAGAATCATCAACAGAAAATCCAGGAAAGAACAGCGAAGGAAAAACGTGAAAAAACAAGTGTTTTCCCGGAATGAAATAGCGGAAATTCCATACGTTGATCACCAATGTTGCATGTCTTTCCTTAAGCTAGAGTACTTTGAGTTAGAAGGCCTACTTTATTCGTCCTTTTAAAGCCTACTTATTCGTCTAGCTATTTCCAATTCTAATAAATAACCCGATCATATCATATCTTGGAAAACCCTAAGACTACCCAAGGCTGTACCCTACAGTGTTACCTATAGTCTATACTTGTGTATACGTTGCCTTCTGGGGTGGCAAGCTAGAACCAAGTAGTCTAGGTATCAATTCCAATTTAAGTCAATGATCCTCATTTTCTCCAACATTAAGAAGATTATTGGTAAGGTGACCAACCATCACGCAGGATTCCGGGTCGGAGTAGCACCTCTTGCCTGATATATACAGGTCGTTACTAGCTATTCATTTGTGCCCTATGGTGTTCAATTGCCCGTTTGTTCCCTCCCCCTCGGGACGGGTCAACCTACTTTGCCCGCTCAGGCGCTCCAAAATGCTCTGACTAGACCGCCGACACCCATGATTTGTCCATCATTCAAAATGGCATTTCGTAAGGGCTCATAAGGTAGGAGGAATCACAGATCCTCCGTGCACTTTCGCCTAGAGTTAGTTTGATTTTTCACTACTGTCTGAGTGGTGGCTAAACCCTGAAACTTCTCCTTGAAATGAAATAAAGATCTAACTTTATTCCAGTAGTGGTTTCCGCAAATGTAGATAATCTTGTTGATTAACACCCACTTTCCATACCCTGCAATTCAGAGGCCATCACCTCTGGTCTTTTAGTAACATATTAGTAAACAAGGCTCTCCTCGTGTAGCTTTTTGTTCTCGAGGAAGAAAATCTCATTGATTACTTATAATGCCGGATGAAGCAAGTTACAACATTGGTTCTTTCGTGGTTCACGTATATTGGAAATCTCTTTCTTTAGGAAATGGGATGGCATTCAATTCTCACTTAGGGATTCTCTTCTTCCTGAACATTCATGAAAAGAAGGACTCTGGCTTTAATGCTAAAGTTTAGTACTGGGCCGAGCATACTTACCTACTTAGACAAGAGGGATACTTATAGATCTCTATGAGCGTAAGGCAAAGTGGGCAAGACTACTTCCACAACTACATTTTCGCTTAAGCAGGACCTGTGAGACCTCGAAGCAACCGTCTACTACTAGTTATAGATGCTATTTCTAATTGAATAGAATGGATGCTTCACAGCGGTTCTGCGATAGGCAGGGCAGCCGGGTGAACATAGGCAGCTATTCCTATAGAACACAAGCCTTTCTCTAAAGCACGACCTTCCGATTGGACTATGTCTGGTCTCTATCCTTTTTATTCCAAAAATGGGCCCTCGATCAAAATGATTTGGTGTCTATGTCCATGCCTGAGGTTGGTAAACCCTATATCTATTGCGGGGTGGTTTGAGGAAGGGAGAGCTTGTAACCCACGACTTACTACTACGAAGATTCTGGCGGAGAGCTTTTCACATATAGATAGGTCGGGATGAGGAAGCTCTGTAGTCAACTAATAGATAGAAAATCCACCTTGTGAACCGTGTTTGTCTTAAAGTACTGTCTGAGAAGGAATATACCTGTTCCAATCCCTCTAGTGGCTATACTGATTGACATAGGTAGCTTTCGTAGTCAAAGCTCACAGGGCCAAATGCTCTATTAGAGTGGGCACGAACACACACAATCAAGGTTCGAAGAACTTCTACTTCATGCCTTGAGGATTCTATGACGCTCACTCAATGGTGTTGTGGCGATTGCAAGCAATCAATAAACGAGGAAGCCAAATTATGGATCCAGGAAGGCTGCATCAGAAGGAAGAGTAGGTGTTGCTATGCCGTTGGCTGGGACTGAGACAGAGAGAGGGGAGCATAGCCCCTATGATCCCGGTAAAGAGTTCCAACTAAGCTCTTCTCAGGTTCTTTCTTTCTCTTCCATTCTTATGTTTATATATTAAAGTGTAGTTTTCTTACTATAATATAATAATATTAATCTAATATGCCCATTGGTGTTCCAAAAGTACCTTACCCGATTCCCGGAGATGAAGAAGCGACTTGAGTTGACTTATACAATGTTATGCATTGAGAAAGGACACTTTTTTTAGTTCACTGCTCTATACATAGAAAGAAGTGCTTTTCCACCGGTATCAACATTCTATCTGGAATCAGTAGCGATAATTGTTGTATTGTAAGCCAGCCCCACCCACGGGTGAAATTGTACAGCTCCCTATCTCGTTGAAAGCCCCTTTGCTTACGGAAGAGAAGAGTTGGATGCCGTGGTGGGAAAGCTCCCATTTCAACTTTGCTTCTTGTAAGCTTCGGTATAAATAGCTCACTTGCGGGATCTAATCTCATTCTATGGGAACAGCTTTCATTTCTATCTTTTGGCTTAAAGTGGTGAACAAATCCTTTCTCTTCACTTTTTGTGCTCTGCATGGCTCCGGTCAAGATGTGACTCATCCTGTATATACATAATTAGGAGACCTCTCACGAACTTGTTAAAGAAAGGAGTACCATTTGTGTGGACAAGCCAAAGCAATCCTTTGATGTTCTCAAGCAAGCTTTAATTGAGGCCCCTGTGTTGGTTCTCCCTGATTTCAGTAAAAGATGTGTGCTAGAGACAGATGCCCGTGGGCATTGGAGCTGTGATAAGGGGTAGAAGTATTCGTGTGGGGTGGGTTTCGAAGGGAAGGTTGCACAATAGATCGGAGATCCTTTGAGGAAGACTGAAATGACTATACTTATAGAATGGTCCATATCGAACAGATACGATACTGGTTTACACAGAGAATATCGCCTAGCTCTAAAACAGCAGACCTGAGTGCAACTTCGAGTAAGAAAGAACGACCTTCTGCTACCTTTTTACCGGGGCATTGTTTTAACAACTTTAGCTGATTGATCTACGAATGGAGGGATTCAAGCTTATTTTTGTTAACCGAGATGCAAACGACTAACAAACTGGATTCGAAGCCACCTGTCATAATAGTACCTGCGGGTTCTTTCTGTGGAGCCTTCAAATGCAATAGCTAGCTGCCCAACGGCCAATGCCACAGGCAAATCTCCATTTTCCAACTTATACAACTCTTTGGGGTCCAAAGATACTCACCATTGCAACTTAATAAATAGGACCGGTGGGATCGCCTTCAACAGATATATCGGTTTCACTGCTTTCGTACCCTTTGTTTTGGTCATGTGGATGACCCGCAGACCGTAGATAAGATGGATACCCACGTACTGCCTTCAATGAAGAGAGTTTTACCAAGGACCCTTAGACAGATAGGGGGGACAGACAAGAGGTATGCAACCTGCTGAATATTGTCACTGAATCGCTCACTGACAAATACTTGGGGCTCCCCTCCCTGGTAGGAGTGTGAAAGTGCGTTATATCGACTAGAGGGGGGTGAATAGGCGATTTTTATGAAAGTCTTCAAAACGTGGAAGTTATGAAGACAAACAGTAGAGATATGCCTATCACCATGCAGCGGAAGTTAGATTACACTAGGCAAGCCATGGTCAAGTATTCAATAGAGTGAAAGCACAATGACAAGTAGCTGCAGTGTAATAAGGATCAGGTAGGAAGAAGTTATGAAGACAAACAAATCATACAATTACGTTGTGAAGACAAAAGATATAGCAAGCATGCAATGGCTTCACAATGAGTAACAGTAAGTAAAAGGAAGTGAAGATGAAACCAGTGACTCGTTGAAGACAATGATGTGTTGGACCAGTTCCAGTTGCTGTGACAACTGTACGTCTGGTTGGAGCGGCTAGGTATTTAAACCTTAGGACACACAGTCCCGGACACCCAATCCTGAACACGCAGCTCAGGACACCAAGTCCTCACCATATTCTCCCTGAGCTAAGGTCACATAGTCCTTGCCCAATCACTCTGGTAAGTCTTCAAGGTAGACTCCCAAACCTTCACAGACTTCGTTCACTGGCAATCCACAATGTCTCTTGGATGCTCTGAACGCGATGCCTAACCATCTGGAGGATTCACAGTCCTCAAGTGTAATAAGTCTTCAGATCACAGAGACAAGAAGACTTATGTGATGCCCAATGTTCTCTGGCTCTGGGTGGTTAGGGCTTTTCTCCTCGCTAGGAATTTTCTCTCAAAGGCTTCGAGGTGGGTTGCTCTCAAACGACAAAAGCCGTGCACTGAAATCTGAGAAGCCAACCGTTTATGGTTGTAGGGGGTGGGCTATTTATAGCCACTTGGCAACCCGACCTGATTTGTCCGAAATGACCCTGGGTCAATAAGGAACTGACACGTGTCGCAACGGTCAGATTTCAAACTCTCATGACAACTTTACTTGGGCTACAAGCAAAGCTGACTTGTCCGGCTCTGGACAAGATTCGCTCTCATTGTCTTCACTCGAAGACATAGGTTTTTGGTTTAGGCATCACTTCAGTCATTCTGACTGGTTCTCCTGGACCCCACTTAACAGTACGGTGGTTCCTATGACTCAACACAAAAGAAAAAGAACTACGAAAGATCTAAGTCTTCGAGCTCCATAGGCTTCATAATGTGTCTTCTTTTGTCATAGTCTTCAATGTGAATACCTTCATATACCACCTTTGGCTTCAATGTCTTCATATATTTTTAGGGGTCATCTCTGGTAGTAAAACCGAATCAATGAGGGACTTCTACCTGTGTTATCCTGCAATTCTCACAAACACATTAGTCCCTCAACTAGGTTTGTCGTCAATACTCCAAAACCAACTAGGGGTGGCACTAGATGCACTTACAATCTCCCCCTTTTTGGTGATTGATGACAAACTAGTTGAAGTTTTCAACGGGGAATAGACTCTGTGAAATTCTAAAGGATAAGGAGTTGTCTTCATAAGTTGCAAGGGCTCCCGCTGAAGATGTGCATATAAGTTAATTTGCTTTTGGAATGCAAATGCACATGGCAGGTTGTACTTGGAGATCCACTTCAGCTTATGATGACAATCCACTATGCATGTGAAAGTATATGAAGATAATGACATGCATAATGGAAAATGGACGTCGGCAGAATGAGCTAAGTGCGGAATTTATCATCACACATGCGGAATTTATCTTCGCAAAACAGGGTGGCAAACAAGTAGCAGACGACCATCTGGTTTAAGAATTACAACTCATTAGAACCGAATGAAGCAAAAACGAGAGTTGTAAGCACGAAGCAAAATATAGCAAAACATAAAGCACCCGCCCATATGGACCCGCTTGAAGACTATCAACCCATATGCTTCTCCCCCTTTTGTCAGCAAGGACCAAAAAGGTTTGAAGACATAGGGTGTCTATTCGTTCCCAGGAGCAGCAGGGTCGTTGGAGGTGTTTGGCGGTGCAGAAGAGCTTGGAGGTGCTGAAGCAGGTGGCGGTGATGTAGCATCGTCTTCTTCATCAATGATTCTGGCAGTGACTGTGGCAGCAGATGAAGAAAACTCAGAGTCTTCAAGTGATGGTGTGTTTCGCAACACAGCCCTTCTAGGAGGTGTGGTGTCAAACTTGAAGCGCTCTGTGAAGCCATCCTCTTCAAGTTCAGCTTCAGTACATATCATTGAGAGCCCTTTCCAGGTACGACGACAGGTTTCATGAGTGACGAAAGCATTCTTGGTGGCAAGATTTCGAAGACGATTAACATCCACCAAGAGGCTTTTCATCTGACGCTTTAGCCAGTCGTGATGCCTATCTTGTTTTTGATGAAGGGCCACAAGAAGCTCTCGGTCAGTGAGAACACGAGTGCACTTCTTGGGTCTTGAAGCAGTTGCACTATCAGTGGCTTCAGTTGAAGCAGGGTGTGGCGCACGTGTAGTGCCAGCCAAAGGATACACCCTGGAGATGGCTTCAACACCTTCATCATTCTGAGTGAAGCTCTGGTGTTCTACATTCTGAAGACTCAACGGTTGCTTGGCAGGCTCAGGATATATAGCTTCAAAAGAGGTATCCACATCGGGCAAGAAGATCCGATGGTTTTGAGCTGAGGGCTGATACGAGATCGCAGAGTGCAGTTTGATCAGCCTCATCACCCAAGGAGCATAGAACTTCAAACCAAATAAATCTGAGCCTGACGCTGCAAGTTGGCGTATGAAGAAATCCTGTGCGTTGAAGCATTTGCCATGAAGGATATAGAATATGAGATTCTTCATTGCACCCTCAATCTTGGCATGTGGAGAGTGTCCCTTAATGGGCCAGAGAGTCCGCCGGATGATGTGATATATGGTCCTGGGCAGGTACTCAAGGTCTTCAACGAAGAACTCAGTTGGATAGGGTGCATCATGGGGCAATGGCTTCATCATTGAGAGCATCTGACTCATATGTGGTTCAGGCCTCTGGAATATGCTCTCAATAGCTTCAGCATGTAGTTGACAGCCTTCCTCGAAGAATTCGCCAGGAGTGGGCAGGCCGGTGAGCTCAATGATATCAAATGCATTGGCTTCATGATGGACATTGCCGGTCATCCACTCCAGGACCCAAGTCTTCGGATCTCTGTTGTATCCTTTAATGTGGAGGGTGGCATAGAACTGAGCAGAAGCTCTTCATTCCAGTGCTCTTCATCAGTGACAAACCGCAGTAGACCCACTTGCTTAAAGCAATCCAGCGCTTCCTCTAAGCAGGGCAGACCAGCAATGGCTTCAGCATCAAGGCGCTTGTGCGGGAAGATGCGACCTTGGTTGTATAGGATGCATGAATAGTAGCTGCGCTGAGGATAGCTCCAGAACCTATCTGATGAAATCCTTTCCCTTGAATAGGGGTTCTTGGAGCTGTTGAAAAATGTATTGTCTGCCTTGAAGCTATTGATGTCAAATGAGCCAGGTGCTGATGCAGGACCTAGGAACCTTGGCAGCCTTGGGACTGGCTGCTGGACATGAGGCATGTGCTCAACATGGTAATCAAATTGAGGACCTGCAGCAGACTCAGGAACAGAAGTGTCTGGATCAGTAGCTTCGCTGTCTGCTGAAGCTTTTGGTGGGGAGGGCTCCACATTGGCTTCAGTGTTTGTTGTGGCAGCCTCAACATTTTCAGCCTCCACGCGACTAGCTGGAGGGTTAGACTTAGGCACGTTCTCCTGGAGAACTGCTTCTTGATGGAGCATTGGAGTGGGCTCTTGTGATGCTTCTTCTTCGACTAATGCAGCCGGAATGTCTTCAGTATAGACTTGAGGCCTTGGACCTCTGTGAAGCCCGCGGAATGCAGACGATGCCTGTGGGGTTGGAGTGGGCTAGGCCTCATTGTCTTCTTCCTCCTGGGGGCGATCCGCCCATGACGCATCTTGTGCAATTGGCGTCAGAGGACGACCAATGCTGATGAGTTCGCTTTGTTCATTCTGAGGAAGGGTTGCATCATCTTGTACATTGTCCTGATGACCAATGTCTTCAGCAGCAATGGGGTCGGCTGCTGGTATGTCTTCAGCTTTAGGAGCCTCTGTGGAAGCAGGCTCATGAACCGTCAGTTGACGTTCTACGTTGGGTCGAACCATAGAGATAGGTTCAACAATCAAGGGCTCTGTGGGAGCAGCCCGAGATTTCTTGATCTTTCGCTTCTTCTTGCTGGGGGTAGTAGGAGAGGCTTTAGAGCTTTTCCTTTTCCTGGCTTCAGCCTCAGCAGTTCTTGTCTTCTTGAGCTCTGAAGCTGTTGACCGGCTCTTTGGCTTCGAGCCAGTCGTTGCAGTTGTGAAGACAATTGGAACTGCTTCTTGCCTAGGAGCCTCTGGTTCAGCCATAGCAGGCTTCTTCTTCTTCTTCGCGACCATCTTGGGGTCGATGCCAGGACGCCCAAGTGCCTTGCGCTTCTCAGCCTCATTGTAGGCTTGTACACATCTTTCAGCCAGAGACTTCATCCGCTCACGTGAGCCCTGAGCTTCTGCACGCTTCTTCAGAAAATTTTCCTTGAGCTCATGCAACATGGTTTTGAAGCTCTTCACTTCTTGCACACTGAGCTTAGCCATATGCTTCTTGAACTGAGCCTTTTCATGATCAATTTTCTGCTTCAGTTCAACTATGCGCTGGGCAATAGCAAGTTCTGAAGCAATAGCGCCTTGGAATGCGACGCTAAGGCCAACGGGCAACTGCAGATCTTCGAAGCTGATGTCTGGTGAGGCAAACCATTCGTCGATGAAATTGTGGATCATGGCGACATCAAAGAGAGGCAAATTGTTGAAGATTTCAGCTTCTTCTTTGCTTTTGATGAGCTGCTCTAGAGCATCATCTCCAAGATCTTCTTCACTTGACAGATCTATGTCTTCGCTGCGTAGAATGGCAGCAGCTGTGAGCTCTTTGCCGGTGTGTGGCTGAGGCACCTTGGCCTTCTAGGGCTTGGAGACGCGGGATACGTCTTCAGACTGCACACTGTCTTCAGGAGGTGCAATTGCCAATGGCTTCGGCCTTGAGATTTTTGATGAAGGGGCTGGCTTTGAAGCTTTTGGCTTCTTCGACTGCTTTGGCTTCGGTACATCAGGAGCTTCATCAGACTCAGAGTCAGCTGGAGGGTCATTCACGGCAGTCCCTTGGACTAAGATGTGAGTGATGAGGCCTTCAAGGTTGGCAAACGGACCGATGATATTGGGTTCTGGGTCGCGTGTGCCATCTGCCCTTGGTGCGGAGGGACCAGGGTTGAAGTCTAACCCAAATTTCTTCTTGTTCTGCTTCGCTGATTGTTGGGCAAGCTGGAAGTTGCGCTTGAACAGATTGTCGTCACGACACCAGAGTAGTGACGACGGATGTGCATCATCAGACTGTGGTCCTCGGACCATGCATGGGTAGAAGCCCTGAGCAATGGCTTCATCTCTGGTCCTGGGTGCGAGATTCTTGTAGAGGATGTCCCCCCATGGTCTCTTGATGGCGCTTTTCTCAGCATACTCCTGGGTGACGAAGCGGTATTTGAACCATTGTTCAGCCCAATAGCGTCGAATCCATTGGATTCGGGTCTTGCGCTGCCCATAACTCTCTTCTGGATCTGTTTTATACATTTCTGCCAGGTCTTCAGGCAGATCTTTGGAAGTTCCTTCACGTCTCTGTCTGCCCCCCTTCCTTGCTGCTGCTTCTGAAGCCATAAACTTTAACTTGAAAGGCTTCAAGACTTTTAAAGGCTTCAAAGGCTTTCTTTTGCTGGACCAACAGGAACTGGCTTCAGGAGAGTTTATGTGATGCTGTAGGAATTCTGCAAATGAATGCAGACTATGAGAACCGAAGGATTCTCCCATGGACATGTACCTGTGATAGCATTAAGGTGCGAGGGAAGGGGAAGAGGTCATATGCATTCTCAGAAGGTTTTGAAGATTAACCAGTTTAGAAGACATTGACCTCATCGTGCGAAGACATTCACTCATAGATAAGAAGTTGGTTCCAGATTTGTATGAACCCACAGATTAGTACAAGTGAGGAATCTAACTACTTTATGAAGCATAAGTGAATATACTAGGCATGTTATGAGATGCAGATTGAGAGATCTATCTTATGTGAAGAGAAACTTCTTATGGTAGAAAGTGACAGAACCATGAGATCAAAAGAGGCTGTAAAAAGAAGTTTTATTTACCACACTTGGAACTGCTAGACGGAAGTGAGAGATGATGCTGAGCAGTTCAGTCCTCCGTGCCCTAACTTGGCGACGGAAGACACCTACGGCGATGGCGGAGAGGACGATGTCCGCAGTCGGTGTGAGGACGGCATCGGAGAAGTTACGGCAGCGATGCGCTTCGTCGCCGGCGTCGTTGAGAGCTAGCGGTGGCGCTAGGGTTCGTGCGAGGGTGGAAGAAGGAGATAATGACCGCGGTAAGTGTGAATTTATAGGCGCAGGGGCGGCACTGCGCTATTACTCAGGTGCCCCTAGCGATTCGCATTTGAGTAGTGCGTGGCCATCATGCGGTATTTTGGGGGCAGTTCCACATCCCACGCACGCCTGGATTGTCGGGCGGTCGTTCCTACTTCTCCGGATTTTATGTGGAGGAATGAGCATTGAAAACGGACTTTATGGTTGTCTCTATATCTTCTGCTGACAAGGACGCAGTGAAGACATTCGACAGTTTCAATAGAATGCATATGACTTAGAGAGATAGACTTTGAGATAGAAAGCATAGAGAGATTAGGGTCCGATCACATTCACTTAGTTCAAAAGATTCAACCAAGAAGACATAGCTATAAGTGAATGCTATAGAGGATAGAACACTAGTATGTATACATCTATATAATCAACATAGTGAAGATAATCATGAAGACATGTTGAGTTCGAAGCCAAACCAAGTGTGAAGATATTGCAAGGTAACGCCATGAGTGAAACACTTCAAAATAGAACGTTTGGTGGTGGCGTTACCCATCGTATAGGAAGTATTAGACCCAGACACGGCGCACAATTATCGTGGCGCTTCGAAGTCAAATTCCACATTAATGTATTCACACTTAGAATGTATGTCTTCATTGATTGAAGATATACTTTACTTTGTGCGTTGCACATCTAAGTCATCATATGCATAAGTGTTAGGATGTGTGCCTGATCACAGGACATTTGAGGATTCCATGATATTTAGCTCACACCATAACTTGCAAAATCTCTTCTCATCCAAGGGCTTAGTGAAGATATCTGCCAATTGTTCTTCAGTGTTGACGTGTATGATATCAATGTCTTCCTTTACAACATGATCTCTGAGAAAGTGATGACGAATTTCAATGTGCTTTGTCTTCGAGTGCTGAACTGGGTTGTTGGCAATCTTGATGGCGCTTTCATTGTCGCAGTAAAGTGGCACTTGCTTCAGATGAATGCCATAGTCCTTGAGTGTTTGCTTCATCCACAGAAGCTGAGCGCAGCAAGATCCAGCAGTAATGTATTCAGATTCAGCAGTGGAGAGAGATACATAGTTCTGCTTCTTTGAAGACCAACATACAAGTGATCGTCCCACAAAGTGACATGTGCCTGATGTAGACTTGTGATCAACTTTGTCACCAGCGTAATCAGCATCCGAAAATCCAACCAAATCAAACTCTGAGCCCTTTGGATACCATAATCCTAGAGTTGGGGTGTGAGCCAAATATCGAAGAATTCGCTTCACAGCTAAGTGATGCGACTCCTTTGGTGCCGCTTGAAATCGAGCACACATGCAAACACTAAGCATAATATCTGGCCTAGATGCACATAAATAAAGCAAAGAACCAATTATGGAGCGGTATACCTTTTGATCGAACTCTTTACCATTGTCGTCAGGACCTAGATGATGTTTGGCTGTCATTGGTGTTGTGAATCCTTTGCAGTCTTGCATACCAAACTTCTTCAGGCAATCTTTGAGATACTTCTCTTGAGATATGAAGATGCCATTGCGTTGTTGTCGTATTTGAAGACCAAGGAAGAACTTCAGCTCCCCCATCATGGACATCTGATATTGCTCTTGCATCATGTATCCAAACTCTTCACTGTACTTCTGATTGGGGCAGCCGAAGATAATGTCATCCACATATATTTGGCACACAAACAGTTCACCATCATATGTCTTCATGAAAAGAGTGGGATCTAGGGAACCAGGTATGAAGCCTTTGCTTTTTAGGAAGTATTTGAGTGTGTCATACCAGGCCCTAGGGGCTTGTTTGAGGCCATACAGTGCCTTGTTGAGCTTGTATACCATGTCAGGATGTTTTGGATTTTCAAAGCCAGGTGGTTGTGCAACATACACTTCTTCTTCAATCTTGCCATTGAGAAAGGCACTCTTCACATCCATTTGATATAGAAGTATGTTATGATGATTTGCATAGGCCAGCAGAATGCGTATGGCTTCAAGCCTAGCCACGGGAGCAAATGTTTCATCGAAGTTAATGCCTTCCACTTGAGTATATCCTTGAGCAACGAGACGAGCTTTGTTTCTGACAACTTGACCATGCTCATCTTGTTTGTTGCGGTATATCCATTTGGTGCCTATTATGTTGTGCTTCCGTGGATCAGGACGCTTAACCAGTTCCCATACATTATTCAGCTCAAACTGTTGAAGCTCTTCTTGAATAGCTTGAATCCATTCAGGTTCCATGAAGGCTTCTTCAACTTTCTTGGGTTCTGATATTGAGACGAACGCGAAGTGCCCACAAAAATTTGCTAGCTGAGTTGCCCTTGAATGAGTGAGTGGACCAGGTGCATTGATGTTGTCAATTATTCTGTCAATCTGTACTTCATTGGCAACACAAGGATGTACAGGGCGAAGACTTTGCTCTTGCTGATCTGTGTTGTTGTTGGGAGGAATGTCTTCAGGCTGAGCAATGTCTTCATGTTGATCAGGTGCTGAGATGATAAGTTCTTCTTCAGGCTGAGCTTCAGAAGGTATAATCTCTCCAGTTCCCATTAGCTTGATTGATTCACTAGCTGGAATCTCATCTAGCACATTTGGCAGTTGCTCTCTTTGTGAACCATTTGTCTCATCGAACCGCACATCCACTATTCCAACCACTTTGTAATGAAAGAGATTGAAGACTCTGTAGGAGTGCGAATCCTTTCCATATCCAAGCATAAAGCCCTCATGTGCTTTTGGTGCAAACTTTGAGGTGTGGTGTGGGTCCTTGATCCAGCACCTTGCGCCAAATACTCTGAAGTAACTGACATTTGGCTTCTTGCCAGTTATGAGTTCATAAGATGTCTTGTTCAGAAGCTTGTGAAGATAAACACGATTGATTGTATGGCATGTAGTGTCAATGGCTTCAGTCTAGAATTTTCTTGGAGTCTTGTATTCATCTAGCATTGTTCTGGCCATCTCAATGAGTGTTTTGTTCTTGCGTTCGATGACGCCATTCTGCTGTGGCGTGTACGGAGCTGAGAATTCATGTGTGATGCCCAAGGTATCAAGATATGTATCAAGGCCAGTGTTCTTGAATTCAGTGCCATTGTCACTTCTGATGTGCTTTATCTTGGCGCCAAAATTGTTCATAGCTCGATTGGCGAAGCGTCTAAAAACATCCTGCACTTCAGTCTTGTAAAGGATTATGTGCACCCAAGTATATCGAGAATAATCATCAACAATAACGAAGCCATAGAGGCAAGCAGTAGTGGTGAAAGTTGAGTAGTGAGTGGGGCCGAAAAGATCCATGTGGAGCAGTTCGAAGGGTTGAGAAATCTACCACATACAGATCATCTTTTTGATACCCTTCAAACACTAGAGACTTGTCAGATTCCATTAGTACAAGACAACGATATTTTCCAAACATTACGATCATGTTCAAATCGCAAAGCATTGAGACAGACATTAAGTTGAAGCCAAGGGATTCAACAAGCATGACTTTATCCATGTGTTGATCCTTTGAGATTGCAACTCTACCTAGACCCAATACCTTACTTTTACCAGTGTCAGCAAATGTGATGTGGCTCTTGTCGGATGGACGTAAGGTTGAGTCCATGAGAAGGCTTCTTTTGCCAGTCATGTGATTTGTACACCCACTGTCAATAATCCATTCTGAAGACTTTGAAGACGCTGGTGTCGTACCCTTGGCACCGCGTGCCATGAAGCAGTAGGTAGGAGTGGAGTTGTTCTTGTTATTTGCATCGGTGTCGGTGATGAAGTCATTGTCTTTAGTGTTGAAGATGGACTTGGCGACGTATGCTGCAGCCAGACTCGCAATGCCAGAATCACACTCCTCCTCAGACTCCACCTCTGCCTCCTCAGAAGCGGACTCCTCCTCTGAATCCATTTCCTTGCCAACAAACGCACGTGCCTTGCCAGATGAGATCTTCTTGTGTGATGAAGACTTTGAGGAAGACTTGGAAGAAGACTTTGAGTATTTCTTCTTCTTTTTGTCGTCAGAATCATATTCCTTGCTCTTCTTCTTCCTTCTGTTCTCATTGTCCCACTGTGGACACTCAGAGATGAAGTGTCCAGTTTTCTTGCACTTGTGACATGTTTTCTTCTTGTAGTCATGAGCAGAAGCTTCATCATTCCTTGAGCTTGATCGTGAAGATTTTCTGAAGCCTTTCTTCTTGGTGAATTTTTGGAACTTCTTCACTAGCATTGCAAGTTCCCTCCCAATGTCTTCAGGATCATCAGGACTACTGTCAGATTCTTCTTCAGATGAGGAAACAGCTTTTGCCTTCAAGGCACGAGTTCGCCCATAGTTTGGACCGTAGATATCTCTTTTCTCAGAAAGCTGAAACTCATGTGTGTTGAGCCTCTCAAGTATGTCAGACGGATCGAGTGTCTTGAAATCAGGACGTTCTTGAATCATCAGGGCTAGGATGTCAAACGAACTATCAAGTGATCTCAGCAGCGTCTTGACGACTTCATGTTTGGTGATCTCAGTGGCGCCGAGGGCTTGAAGCTCATTTGTGATGTCAGTGATCTAGTCAAATGTGTGCTGGACATTCTCATTGTCATTTCGCTTGAAGCGGTTGAAGAGGTTGCGAAGAACACTGATTCTTTGAACTCTCTGGGTTGAGATGCCTTCATTGACCTTGGAGAGCCAGTCCCAGACCAACTTGGATGTCTTCAAGGCACTCACACGGCCATACTATCCTTTTGTCAGATGACCACAGATGATATTTTTGGCAGTAGAGTCCAGTTGAGTGAACTTTTTGACATCAGCAGCAGTGACACCTTCTCCAGCCTTGGGAACACCGTTCTCGACGACATACCATAGGTCGACGTCAATGGCTTCGAGATGCATGCGCATCTTATTCTTCCAGTAGGGATATTCAGTTCCATCGAAGACGGGGCACGCAGCGGAGACTTTGATTATCCCTACAGTCGACATAGCTAAAACTCCAGGTGGCTAAACCGAATCACACAGAACAAGGGAGCACCTTGCTCTAATACCAATTGAAAGTGCGTTATATCGACTAGAGGGTGGGTGAATAGGCGATTTTTATGAAAGTCTTCAAAATGTGGAAGTTATGAAGACAAACAGTAGAGATATGCCTATCACCATGCAGCGGAAGTTAGATTACACTAGGCAAGGCATGGTCAAGTATTCAATAGAGTGAAAGCACAATGACAAGTAGCTGCAGTGTAATAAGGATCAGGTAGGAAGAAGTTATGAAGCCAAACAAATCATACAGTTACGTTGTGAAGACAAAAAATATAGCAAGCATGCAATGGCTTCACAATGAGTAACAGTTAGTAAAAGGAAGTGAAGATGAAACCGGTGACTCGTTGAAGACAATGATGTGTTGGACCAGTTCCAGTTGCTGTGACAACTGTACGTATGGTTGGAGCGGCTAGGTATTTAAACCTTAGGACACACAGTCCCGGACACCCAGTCCTGAACACGCAGCTCAGGACACCAAGTCCTCACCATATTCTCGTTGAGCTAAGGTCACATAGTCCTCGCCCAATCACTCTGGTAAGTCTTCAAGGTAGACTCCCAAACCTTCACAGACTTTGTTCACTGGCAATCCACAATGTCTCTTGGATGCTCTAAACGCGACGCCTAACCTTCTGGAGGATTCACAGTCCTCAAGTGTAATAAGTCTTCAGATCACACAGACAAGAAGACTTATGTGATGCCCAATGTTCTCTGGCTCTGGGTGGTTAGGGCTTTTCTCCTCGCTAGGAATTTTCTCTCAAAGGCTTCGAGGTGGGTTGCTCTCAAACGACAAAAGCCGTGCACTGAAATCTGAGCAGCCAACCGTTTATGGTTGTAGGGGGTGGGCTATTTATAGCCACTTGGCAACCCGACCTGATTTGTCCGAAATGACCCTGGGTCACTAAGGAACTGACACGTGTCACAACGGTCAGATTTCAAACTCTCATGGCAACTTTACTTGGGCTACAAGCAAAGCTGACTTGTCCGGCTCTGGACAAGATTCGCTCTCATTGTCTTCACTCGAAGACATAGGTTTTTGGTTTAGGCATCACTTCAGTCATTCTGACTGGTTCTCCTGGACCCCACTTAACAGTACGGTGGTTCCTATGACTCAACACAAAAGAAAAATAACTACGAAAGATCTAAGTCTTCGAGCTCCATAGGCTTCATAACGTGTCTTCTTTTGTCATAGTCTTCAATGTGAATACCTTCATATACCACCTTTGGCTTCAATGTCTTCATACATTTTTAGGGGTCATCTCTGGTAGTAAAACCGAATCAATGAGGGACTTCTACCTGTGTTATCCTGCAATTCTCGCAAACACATTAGTCCCTCAACTAGGTTTGTCGTCAATACTCCAAAACCAACTAGGGGTGGCACTAGATGCACTTACAGAGTGGATAGGAGGGACTGCTTCCAACACTTAATTGAGAGAGTTTGCACTCGGATTAATGGCTGCAAAGAGGAAGGGCTAATTGGCTCCGCCATGGAGACCGAAATACGAGCTTCTTTCATCACATCATTTTGCAACGGAGAAAAAAGAAGAACATAATGAAGTTTCTGAATGACTCAAACGGCAACATGATCGAAGGTAATGACCAGTTAGCATCTCTGATACAGGGTTACTTTGAGGGACTGTTCACCTCAGAAGTCCTAGCTCCCGACCCTGGGCTACTGGGGAAAGTAAACATGCGAGTAACAGAAGAAATGAACGCAAGCCTCTTGGCTCCGTTCACGGCAGATGAAGTAAAGGCAGCACTCTGAATTCAATCGAGAGTTAGGTACAGTAATCTTCAGATATGACAATACCTCCCCCAAAGCATTGTCAAGTGTTGGAATTAGGGCACCAACCACGAATAGGAGCTGTATAGAACTCCGGAAAGAGACCTTTGATGAATTCGGCATCCTCCCAAGTGGCATTTGCTTGATCCAAACTAGCCCACTTCCTTGGTTGCTGAAAAACCATGCAACGCAAGTAATTTTCCACACACTGATTCACACGTTCTGTCTGGCCATCTGATTGTGGGTGATAGGCAAAGCTAAACCTCAATTTCACTTGCAGTGCTTTAAAGAAGGTCTGCCACATGTTACTTGTGAATATCCAGTTTCTATCAGAGACTATTGACTTTGGCAATCCATTCCACTTAAAAACATTATCCATGAAAGCATGAGAGACTGATTGTACTGTATAAGGGTGAGCAAGGGGAATGAAATGAGAATATTTAGTGAACCTGTCCACCACCAACAATATGACTTCTTTGCCCAATGATTTGGGAAGACCCTCAAAGAAATCCAGGGAGATGCCAGTCCAAGCAGAAGTAGGTAATGGCGGTGACCAGACAATTCTTCAATGTTGTGAAGGCCTCAATTTGAGCATCTGACCACTGGAATGAATCTTTTTTTAGACAGTCATGAAGTGGCCTAGAATTGATCCCATAATTCTTGACAAATCTTCTTTTTCTGCAGCCATACCAAGAAAACTCCTCAACTGAGTGATAGTCTTAGGTGCTGGCCATTCTTTGATGGCAACTATTTTGTGGGGGTCTGTAGATAGACCCTATCCTTAGATAACATGCCCTAAATACTCCACTTGAGGGACAGGAAAACTGCATTTGCTAATCTTAGCATATAGTTTTTATGACCTTAGAATGTCCAGGACTAACTTTAGATGCTTGAGATGAGCTTGTTTGGTCTTGCTATATATCAGAATATCATCAAAGAATACCAAAAGGTATTTCCGGAGCAAAAACGTGATTCATTAAAGATTGGAAGGTAGCAGGTGCATTAGTGAGTCCAAATGGCATCACTAAGTATTCATAATGACAAAAATATGTCCTAAAATTTATGAATGTCTTCTCTTCTCATTCTTATCTGATGATAACCTGATCTCAAATCAAGTTTGGAAAACAGTTGTGCACCATGTAGCTCATCTAATAGATCCTCAATGACAGGAATATTGAATTGATTTTCTGCACTTAACCCGAAAGCAAGTTTGAAAACAAGATCTGCTCTGTGAAGTGATGGAAGTAGTGAAGGTTTAGGCTTCGGATCTGTGAAGTTCAGGTTTTGGAGTAGAGGTCAGAGGCTAGTGCGGGTAGCCCTGTCGGAAACTAGAAAGAAGAGGCTGATGCACCTGCCCGACGGTGGGTGGGTTCAGCTCGATCAACTGGGATAGGAGTTTTTTTTCTCTATCTGTCTCCATGGTGTTCAAGCAGTGCGTCCAGAAAGCTGTGATTCATGGGAGGGAGCAGCTTCAATAGCTTTGGCTGTGAAAACTCTTGGTCTTGGAGCATCAGTGTCATCAGTTCACCCAAGATCAGCAGGACAAATAACTACTAGGTTTGTGCCAGAAAAGCGTCTTGCGTGACGGGGAAAGAGTGGAAAAAGAAAGAGATTCATCAGCTATGGAATCTGACAGGTATCGGTATTGAACAGAGGGGGCTGTTCACAAAGCATCCCATGGATGGTAATGGTGCTTCCCCAGCTGCTGTTCCTACTCCTTTGGCTGGTGCCAAATCAGGCGACTTTGAAGTTGAAGCTTGCCCGCAGAACGATGTAACCATGCTGGTAGTACTATGATTGCCTTAGAGCGCAGATGTCTCTGTCCCTAGGAACGTGATGCTTAGGTGCGAGGTGAAACACAAGCAGGAGATCGAGAAAAGAAATCATACGGATTGCAACCTACAGATGAAGAATCTGCTTCATTGTTCCCACCATCTATATCAGATGTTTAACAAGAATAGGAATCGAATAAGCTGTTGATTGACTGAGGAAGCATTTGAAAAGAAAGGAAGGGTGATGCTTGTTAAACAAAGCTGCGTGTGGGGCCGCCACGTATAGCTGTAGTTTCTGCTGTAGCATCGGTTATTTTCGTTATTGATGTAGTAGCATCGGTTATTGCTCAGGTTACAAATGACCCAATCTATCTATGGCAACCACCCCTACTTTTAGTAGATGGAGATGCGCACCTAGAAAAGACGGATGAAATAGAACTTGCCCTTCTAATTTCTTCTCTTGTCTGTCCTTTACGCAAAGCGATCTATGGTCTCAACAAGCCCCGATAGCGTCGGTTTTTGAAGTTCAGCACAGTGGTTATGTTATCCAGGAAGGGTTTGCTTAGAGTGATCATGATTCGGCCATGTTCGTATCAGTTTATCCTCGAGGACGTGCTATTCTATTGTTGTATGTTGATGATATCAAACTGACTGGTGATTACTCCGTTACCATATCGCTGATCAAGTGTCGCCTTCATCAATTATTTGCTATGAAGGCGCTGACGCGCCCTAAGCCTTTTCTTGGCTTGGAGGTCGCACATTCTCCTCGTGGATATTTGGTATCTCAGATCAAATAACGTCATGACTTGATCACTCGAGCTCAACTCAATGATGAGAAGACTGTTGACACTCCCTTGGAGCTTTACGTTAAACTCCGTCTGACTGATGGCTCACCATTATCTGATCCGACGCAGTACATACAGTAGGTCGGCAGTTTGGTTTATCCGACGATCTCTTGCCTAGATGGCTTTTCCTAAGAAAGTCAGCCTTTCATGGCTGCCCCCCCGGTCAGTTCACTTTGCAGCAATTCATCGGATTCTTAGATATATTCGAGGTACCTTTTCTCGAGCCGTCCTTTTTTCCGTCATCGTCTTCTTTAGAGTTGCGTGCAACTACTGATGCCGATTGGGCCTTCAGATAGGTGCTCAACTACAGGCTTATCTATTTTATGGGGAGACGAGACACTATCTTGGATGAGATAAAAGCAATAGACAGTTGCTCCTTCCACTGCCGAAGCGGAGTATCGTGCCATGGCACACTACTAGATAGATTGTATGGCTCCGTTGGTGACTTTCTGATCGCGGGTTTCATTTGAAAAACCCCAACGCCATTCATCTTGCGTCAAATCTGGTCTTTCATGCAAGAGTTTCATTTTTGGCCGCTACTACGTTCGTCGAAAACTTCTTGATGGCACCATCATCTCATTACCTTATTTTTTCCCTTCAACTTCGGCTATGACCAATGCCCCACCTAGCTGAATAGGCGTAACAAAGCTACCTAAAAAAGGCAAGGTGCACCTTAGATTGAAATCGACAAATTGCGTTTTGCCAGATGGATTCTTTAGAAAGATTCCCGGATAAAGTTCAGTATAATATTTAGTTATAATCTAAATAAAGGCGCATACGTGGGCAGGCAGGGGGCCCCACTACTTCTTCATTCAGTGGGGGGGGGGGGCTAGCCTCATGACTTCCCACTGGGCGAGGGGTGCACCTAACCCACCTACTCACTCATCAATTACGATGTTCAGCTGACTTGCACAGAAAGACCCCTATTGTTTAGTAATTTGGCGCCCCATCTTTTGATTGACTGTTGTCAACTAATCTTTTCAATGTTCAATTCTACTCTATGTTAGAACATTTCTGTGAATGCTATTTCGATCTAAGTGGTCCTATTCTCTGTCCCGTGCTAGGAAGCATTACTCCTCTTTTCATTCCAAATTCTTCAATAAGGCCGATACGATTGATTGGTTTGTGCATTTCTCTTATTACTTTTTTGTATCCCCCTGTTCCTCGGATGCAATTTGATCCTTCTATGGCCAAATCTCAATTTGTGGAAAGCCTTCGATGGCTTCCTTATGAAAACATCCATTTGTATATGGGTATAGACGGCCTTTCATTATTCTTCGTGATATTGACCACATTTCTGATCCCTATTTGCATTTCAGTGGGTTGGTCTGGTATGAGAAGTTTTGGGAAAGAGTATATTACAACATTTCTAATTCGTGAATTTCTAATGATCATCGTGTCCTGCATGCTGGATCCTCTACTATTCTATGTTCTTTCCGAAAGCGTGCCAATCCCTATGTTGTGTGGAGCTGAGCATCTTCTATTCGCTGGGATCAAGCTTTTCCTCTGCAAGGGCCTTGTGCAGTAAACCCCCTACGGGCGGTCCCCCGTCGTCGTAAAGCAGTAAAGGTCCCCGCGAAGCTTTCGGGAAGAGGGGTAGTCTTGTGCGTAAGCATAGCATTTCTGGGCGAACCACCGAACCACACATCTTTTTTTGGTGGGAGGGTACTCCGAGTAGTGGGTACCTCGTAGGACCTCGACCCGCCTACTCAAGTCTTGTATGGATATGCAAGAAGGGGTGCTCCTAGGTGTGTGTAGGGGGTGTGTTTGTTCACGAGAATGAATTCCTCGTCAAGTCAGGGGGGTGTGGACACACTTGCGCGAATTCGGGTAACGGCTACAAGGGATAAAAATAAAGGAAACTGTACCCGACCAGGGATGGACGTAAACTTGTAAGCTAACGAGGGTAGGGATAATCGTCCAGGTCTTATTTAAAAAAAAGCCGCCCTGCCACTGCAGGCAGGTTAGTTCCTCTATCGTTGCCGGAGAGTTCTTGGCGAAGAGACCTTAGGATAAGTTGCTAAAACAAACGGAGGGGAGGATCGACCCGTTCAGTAGAATTCCGAAGAAAGACTGTTGGCAGCAGGTGGAGACATTTCTTTGGCCCCCTTCCAAATAAATGCGGGTAGGGTAGAGCTCGGCAGGGGGTTCGAGAATAGGGTAGGGTTTTTGATGGTCAGGTCCCCTACCACTAGTCCGACTAGCCTTCTTTCGGGCAGGAAGCAGGCCTAAACGACGGGCGGGCACCTCCCGCTACGCAAGCAACATTGTTCGCCACCACCCGAGAAGCAAAAGATTCGAGAGTCAAGGCGGAAAAGACAAGCATAGTGGTCTAATGACAAGGGCCGACGACAGAAGCTCGGGACGGAGCCGTATGATGCGGAAGTCTCACGTACGGTTCCCTGAGAAGGGAGTGGCTACCCACTAGAGCTTCGACCAACTACCACCGGTCAATTCCGCTTTGGGGCCACCCCTGACTCTACCATCATTATAGGGGTATGGGGTTCGAGACAAAGAAAGATCAAGGCAGCATATCAGTTTTTCCTATATACTTTACTGGGATCTGTTTTTATGCTATTAGCTATTCTGTTGATTCTTCTCCAAACAGGAACCACCGATTTACAAATTTTATTAACCACTGAATTTAGTGAGCGGCGCCTTCTATGGATTGCTTTTTTCGCCTCTTTTGCCATCAAAGTGCCTATGGTACCAGTTCATATTTGGTTACCCGAAGCCCATGTAGAGGCACCTACGGCTGGATCCATCATCTTGGCTAGAATTCTTTTAAAATTGGGAACCTACGGGTTTTTAAGATCTTCAATACCCATGTTTCCCGAAGCGACACTTTGTTTCACTCCTTTCATTTATACTCTAAGCGCGATTGCTATAATATATACTTCCTTGACCACTTTAAGACAGATCGATCTTAAGAAGATCATTGCCTACTCCTCAGTAGCCCATATGAATTTGGTGACTATTGGTATGTTTAGTCGGGCGGCGGCCGTTAGGTCACCTATTTTGAGTTATGGACACACAAGCAAGGCCAAAACATGGGGGCCGGGCCGGTGGCCCATCAACCTACTAGCAATAGGGGAGAAAACTTAGCATGTCGCAACAAAAGCGTCGATTCGAGGCGTCAGCAAAACACCGCCGTCTGTTCCTAAAACAAAACCCCTTAGCGCCCCGGGACGGGAGTGGGGGACGGCCCTACGCAGACAGCAGCAGCACCGGCTCTACGAAGTCCGAATTGAATCTTTCGATTGGCTTTCCCGTGAATAAGAATTGTTGGGCGCGGCGAAGCGAGCGCTTCTAGCTGTTTCGCTTGCTTCTTTCTTATTGTGGCGGCTATTATGGCGTGGCTGAAATGAACGAAAAGCGAGATGATTCAAATTGATTGATAGATGGCCTGATCTGTTCTGATAGATTGAAAGGTTTTCTATCAATAATAAGGGTTAACCTCTTTCTATCTATTGATGATACAAGATATCTATCTATTCTAGATCCATCAGAAAGAAATCGATATGTATCTGATTTTTCTACATCGTATGTAGAGCGCCCAAGCGTTTGGCCAGCTCAGTTCTACTTATCCATCGGTCCAATGCACTGGCTCATCTCATGGAGGGAAAAAGCAAATGTAGTTAGTTGTCTTGTTGTTGTTCGCCGCCTCGACACATTCCCCGGCATCGTCCCACACAGAAAGAAAGAGCGTTGAGCCTGAACTGGCGAACCGAAGTCACTTTCGTAACCATACTTCCTACAGCTAACACGTGTCCAGTCCAGCGGGAACGCGAAGCGCAAACGAACGTGAGCTGCTAACCGAATCCCCCGCTGGCCATCGGGGACCTAGTGGTAAGGCCATGATCCGCAGGGGAAGGGAATCACTCATTCTTCTATTGGGGACAGGTGCACGAACGACAACTCCAAACGTCAGACATCCGCCGCCTATACCTACCGTTTAGGTGGACCAGCGAGATCCAGCTAAGGTAAGGAACTTCGTGTCGCGGCTGCTCCACTCCGCTGCGGTCTTTTGAACTGAACTTCGTTGCCTTCCCGCCGCGAAACGAATGGGCGCTGTGTCGTGGGTCAGTTTTGGGGCGGGGGGGGGGGGGGGGCAGAGAGAGACCAGAAGAATGATTCATTTGGATCGACGAGCCATTTCGCGAATCAATAGAATGTCTCTCTATCCATATCTATTCTATCTTATATGACGGGCCATAAAAAAGAAGTATTTTTTTATGGCATGCGGGATGATCGCGCCTAGTAGCCACATATCAGCTGCGCTCAATATGCGGGATTTCCGTTGGATCAGATCTTTCGCTTTGACGAATTTGGACCTAGCGAAAAGGACTCTAAGCCTTCACGCAAACAAGCAAAGTAGAAGCAAGATGAGGAAGCAGAGCTGTCGTAGAAGCAGTATCTTCCCCCGACAATATACAATACAACAGTAGCGACCATGAATAAAAAAGCCCCTTGTTTAACAAGTTCGCTGCTTTTCCCAGGCCGGAGAAGGGAAACTACTTATTGATTGATCTCCTTTCTTTGATATGTGTTCAATTTAGTACAATACAAACTAAAACTAGATCAAAGCGGAAGGGCCACTCACTATAGAAGCTATAACTAGAAAAGCCCTAGCCAATAGTTTAGTAGTCGGCCAATCCCCCATGCTCACGACATGTTCTTGATATTGATTGAGTTGGAGGGAGTCAGAGACTACCACGGAATCCTTCCATAGTCACCCCGGTGACCTTCGTCACCAAAGCATCATGACAGTTTCCAGGACCCCTCATATAATCTCCAGTGGGGATCAGTCGGAGCACGTAGGAATGCCGACCACTACATAAGCCGCTGGCGGAGAAAGCTCGAAGAGCTTCCCTTCATTCGCTTCGCGGGAGTCGCACACAGCACATAGCTGGAAGTCAGAGGGCCCGTACTACCTTCCTAACCCTTCGCTCCGAGGGACCGTAGAACGGAAAGCGCCTTCTAAACAACTCGGCAGAAGGGAAGGGGCCTATGTATTTGCATGACCCCTGCGGATTTGACCCTACCTACACCCAGAGCCAATCCCCTAGCGGTCCTGCCACCACACCGCAGAACAGGAGCTCGTGTGGAACCTTGGATTTCTGGCGTAACAGTGGTGGAAGGTATCAAAATATTACGGCCGCATAACATAGTATATACGCTAAGGTCGGCCAAAATATGGACACCCGAAGGGCCCGTCGCGCACAATCCTATCCTATCCGAGCCCGTCATTGCATGCACTTCGGACAGCCGTCCGTAGCATCATAAGGAGCACCTCCCTTTCGAGGTACCCAAATGGAACGGTCTTTATTTGTGTTGTTGGTTGGTCTTTCTCAACATGGTCTATAGCACGAAAAACCATTCTTTACAAGATAGGGCCGTTCACATGAAAGAAAATACAAAATCCATTCTTCATGGTCGGGCGCATTTCTCCAAATCCTCCAGGATCACAAGTGGAACGCTAAGCAAGGGTGGGGAGGCTGCGAGCTCCGCATCGAACAAAAAGAAGCAAGCAGGGGGTGTTGCCGTAGCGCGCCGGAGAGCAAGCGTAGGCAACCAAACTAAATAAGGCTACAAAAGTAGCTAGCTAGCGTTTTTAAGCTGGCTGCCTTTTCTAGCGCGCGTACTCTTCTGTGGAGTCGCACAGAACGAGCCTTGTCTTCCCTCCAACGACTAGCTCCCTTTTCTTGTTCCGGTCACCCTTCTCTTGCCGTGGAAGGACTTTTGCCTGTGGTGTGGTCCAACCCGTGGGCGGAGTTGCCCTCATCCCCCCATTGATCAGTGCTTCCTGCAGCTTCGCTGGGCTTTACCCGCGTGGGCACGGGCTTCTATAAGAGAATGAAAAGCTCTCTTTTTACAATAAAACGCGAACTGCATGGAGCCCACCCTTTTTCGTTTTCTGCCGCCATTGGGTGGCCGCAGGGGAAACACAGCCCGGTCACCTCTCGGGAAAGGGGGGGTGGGCCTACCTATCCCGAGGGAGCAGCTGAGAGGTTCCATATGCCGAGCCGAAGGGCAGAACTTCAGTGCGTGATCCTAGTATGTCACCTCGTCTCGTCCTCGCAGCATCTAAGAGTACCTATGCACTATGTTCCGGTTCACTGATAAGGAAGATAGAGTTGGGGTGGGGGTCTACGATGTGATACTATAGTATGCCCCGGGGAGAAAGATGCGCAACTCAAAACGGAAGTAGGAAGCATGTTGTCAAAAATGTCGGAGGTTACCAGATCTCTGAGACTACCATCGATCCGACAGAGCGGAACGACCAGAAAAAGAAGTGGAGTTAGAAAGCCGTATGATAGGTGGTAACTATCTTGTACGGTTCGGGGGGTAAGCGGCGTACTCTGGGGGAATATTAGGCTCTATCGAACATACAGGGAATTGGAGGTAGCATTTTACTTATGTTAAGTCATGGACTGGTTTCTTGAGCCCTTTTTCTATGTGTTGGTGTTCTATATGACCGACATAAGACTCGACTTGTTAGATATTATGGAGGTTTAGTGAGCACCATGCCGAATTTCTCTACCATTTTCTTCTTTTTCACTTTAGCCAATATGAGTTTACCCGGCACTAGCAGCTTTATCGGGGAATTTCTAATCTTAGTAGGAGCTTTCCAAAGAAATAGCTTAGTAGCCACATTAGCTGCGCTTGGGATGATTTTAGGCGCGGCGTATTCCCTTTGGCTATATAATCGTGTGGTTTCTGGAAATTTAAAACCCGATTTCCTCTATAAATTCTCCGATCTAAATGGCAGAGAAGTTTCCATATTTCTACCTTTTCTTGTTGGAGGGGCGACCGTCCGTTGAACTACCAAAAAAGGGTAAACCAATGTGATCATGACATTGTAGGTGCTTGCGATGGGACGGATGCGACTTCCCTCATAAGTAATGGGTGGCATAGCCCGTAGCAGAAGTCCCCTTTTTTTATCCATTTCTTTATTACCCCAGAGGGGCCCACCCTGGTGGGACCGAGAGAAAGAAAGGACGGGGGGGGGGGGCGACCATGCATGGCACTTCTCAACCGTGTCTCCAAGGGACAGTTGAACGAGCGACTCATGAATGCTGCCGGGTCGGACGAGCCAATAACTCGAACGTGTTTGGTCAGTTTTTTGAGCAAGAATCACAGCGTTACTTACCTTCACCATGATACGGACTCCAAGTTCTTATGGCAGAGCACGAGAAGTCCTTCAATATGATGATGAGAATGGAAACCAGAAGCACGACTGGGTCTTCGTAGTCCGAGATCATACTTATATATCAGTCACAGTAACATAAGCATGAGACTTTTTGGTAGTACCGGTGAACCAGATGGTCGCGGCGAGGGAATCTGGGATGGAGGACTCTTAATATCTCTATAGATATGGCAAAAGCGAAAGACCCCTAACGTCAGGGGCTGACCACTGAGCTCACTTAGGCCCCGCTGGGCGGGCCAGAGTGGGTGCGAGCTGGAATTGCCATAGCTTATGGTTAGAGCAATAGGAAAGGGCCCAGCAGAGAGAACAGTCAGGATAACGAGCGCGGAGCCCACTTGGCAGGCGGCAGGAGCAGCGGGAAAGTGCTTGCTTGGTAGGCCAACAGCCTTGTGAACCGGGCGGGGCACTCGATGAAAGGGGGGCACGCTGAGCAAGTATGCAAAATTGGCCCTGCGGAGCTTTCAAAAAGAAAAGCAAGGACCACTACGGGAGGTCGAACCACGGACCGGAGGTAGTAGAACGTGATCCGCACCGGTCAATATTGGATCAAACAATAGGGGACCGTAGCACTAACCTTTTTTTCAAGACAATAGGTACTGTTCCCTACCGAGACAAGGGACACTCTCAACGGATCCTCCACGCGCTGGGCATACCATAGTTCTTCCGTGCGTCTTTATCCTGGCGGAAACAGAACAAGAGGGAAAGACCCGGCCGACTCGCCCAGGGCTCGAGGGCGAGCCATACGAGAGTGAGTCGAATTCTGTTTACGTTCTCGGTTTGGGTTCGGGCCCCTCTCGATCTTTTGCATATAAGGGAAGGGGGAAGGAGTCTAAATCTATGGACATTAATGAACCACCATTGATGGACGTTGCACATGACACGAGAAATTTGACTCGACGGTCCGGTGCTAATAGAAGTCGCTTACTCTCCGTCTAGCGAAGGTGCCAGATCCTTAAAGTAAAGTATCTATCAGCCTAGTGTACCAACCACGTGGTACGACCGGCACTCAAAGACCTGGCGAATGAGGGCCCACCCCACCCAAGAGTGCTTATGTCATATGGGAACTCTCAGCTGGAAACTATCCTTATGGTTTTTATATCCGGTTAGAATAATAAGAAAGAATCAAAGTCCAGGTTGGTTGGTGAGCCTAGTGATAGGAGACTATCTAGCTTGGTTCGGAGAGCACTTGTTGGGTCTCAGATTCGTTTTTTGCTAAATGTTACGGCCTAAATGCTGAACTATTGACCCTACTTGTTCGGATGGGTGTTCACCCCAAAGTGTTCCCGGACTGCATGCATACATCCGTAAGTAACTTAGTGCAACATGGCAAATTTCATTGAGAGGAATCAACAAAGAAAAGAAATCTTCTCTGGGTGATCAAGTTCCTTTTTTGGTCTGGGCCACGTCTTTGCTTTCTTCAGAGGCCCATTTTCCTGGGCATCAGTGAGTGGAATACTTAATAGTGATTACATTCTTATGTAGATTCCATTGCTCAAATGGGACTTGTTTGTTGGCACCGACCTCGATAAGAAGCAAGGGAGTGGTGCCGAAGTGAATGGAGCTGCATAGCCGTTTGTTTACCAATCCGCCAACTTAAGCTAGGAAAAGTGTTAGAGACTGTGCATCTTCATGTAAATAAAGGTAAATAATCTCAGAAACAGTCAAGAAACTAGGAATTTTTTATTCCATTTCTTAGCCAGGGCAAGCCCTACCGACCTACGACCGGAGAAGATGTTGTGTTGTTTGTATCACTTGCTAGAGATAGAGAAGCTAGAACAGGAACTGCCCGGGAGGGTTCAAAGAATGAGGTCTTCACCTTTGAGCTAGATCTCATCTCATTCTAGCACACACTACGAGCGATTGACTTAAAGAATACAACAAATGGTTGTGGGGTTATCTTTGTACCCTGTGACTACAACCACAAGGTCCGAATCAAGCAAAACGGCTGTGGCGCAAGCCCTTTTCTCGCCACTAATCTGTGTACCCAAAGTCAGCAACCTTTGGCACACTGGCTAGCAAGTTCATTGCTTCAATGACATGAATTCAATCAAGTGGACAAATCCTATCCTGGAAAATATGGGCAATCAGCTGGAAACTCAATAGTCTTACGCGGAAAGCACTCAACCGGCCTTCCTCTTCTGAATTATATGAATGACAGAAATAAGTCCTCACTTGTATTAACTTCATGAGTGAAGAGATAGATAAGGTGGTGAAAAGCATGAAACCAAATACTGCTCCAGGTCCAGATGGCTTCTCTGTTAGCTTTTTAGAGCTTTTTGGCCCCAGTTGAGAGATATACTAATATAAATGCTTCAGGAGCTGTAACATGGCAGGTTGAACTTGTCCAGACTAAACTATGGTGTCCTTTCTCTATTGCCAAAGATATAGGATGCTAATAGTATCCTACAGTATAGACCCATATGTGTTCTAAATGTTATGTTTAAAGCTATTACCAAAGCTCTGACACTTAGATTTACTCCTCTGGCTCGACAAGTAATCAGCTCTCTTCAGACTGGATTTATTCTTGGGAGGTACATTTTGCATGGATGTGTAATTCTTCATGAAGTTTTGCATGAGTTGAAAACCTCTCACTCTGAAGGAATTTTTCTTCAGTTGGACTTTGAAAAAGCTTATGATAGAGTTCAGTGGCCTTTCTTGGCAGAGGTAATGCATAGGAAAAACTTCCCTAACAGGTGGATAGATTGGATTAGACAAGCAGTGGAAGGAGGCAAAGTGTGTGTGAATATGAATGGAGATTGGCGAGAATATTTCTCTACTTTCAGAGATTTGAGGCAAGGAGATCCTCTTTCTCCTTTGCTTTTTCACCTAGTAGGTGATGCACTATCTGCAATTCTGGATAGAGCTAAGGAAGCAGGTGTGATTAGAGGTTTGGTACCACATCTGATACCAGGGGGGATTAGTCATTTGCAATATGCTTCTGATACTTTGCTTTTTTTGCATAATGACATGGAGTCTATTACTGGATTCTAATTCCTTCTCTACTGTTTAGAGGAAATGTCTGGCATGAAAGTCAATTACTTGAAGAGTGATATTTTCACAGTAGGGTTGAGTGTAGAGGAGGAGCAGAGGGTAGCTGATATAACTGTGAGATAGGCAAATTTCCAATAAAATATAATATCTGGGATTACCAATCAGCAAAGACAAGATCTCTTCTAATGATTTTTTTTCATTAAAAGGTAGAAAAGAAGTTGGACTCTTCGCAATGCAAACATTTCTCTTATGGAGGAAGAGATATATTGATCAATGCATGTTTATCAAATGTCCCTATGTACCTTCTGGGTTGCTACACTTTGCCTGTCAAAATACAGAAAAAAGTTGATACAATAATAAATCACTTCTACTAGGAGTAAGAAGAAGAAATTTCACATGGTCAGATGGGAACACCTATGCACCCCTAAAGATTATGGTGGTGTGGGCTTCACTGATATGAGAGTCAAAAACATTTGTTTACTGTCAAAGTGGCTGGAGGAGGTTAATTAACTACTGGAGCTTACACTGCAGATACTACTTATTAAAGGGCACACATTTCAAGACACCTTCAAGCTACTGAAATTGGAAAGAAATGATGTTATACTGGGTTATGATTGGCTATATCGTCACAGTCCAATCACTTTAGATTGGAAGGCCAGAACAATGAGTATTTGTCACAATGGGCAAGAAACCATTATTCTTTCTGACAGCAGCAATATACTTCTCCAACATTGTTAGACCCTGATAAGTTTCAGAAGGAAATTGATAAAGGAGCTATGGGCTACTATCTTTATCCCTTATCTTGTGACTCTGCTGATACCGATGATGAAAATACTTTGGAGGAACTTAACTTGGTATAGTGAGCCTAGAAGGCGGCGGGAGTCCCGTACGATTGCTTGCATTTCTCTGGAATTGAACTAGCCCTTGGGAAAGGTAGACATGAAGGTACCATGATTTCTCACTTTATAGAAGCGTTAGAGCTCGGCTGACACAGTGATCGAAAGCTGCGCAACCAAAACAACTTGAAACCGCCCATGCACCTTTTGCTTTTCCTGATATCGTCCCTTCGGGTAGTTGGATATGAGCACATTCAAATTGGAATTCTTCTGATCCCAGATCCAATAGAAGTTTTGAGGTAAGAGGTACCGTGAGCAGATTTCTTTGTTTGATACCAGTTTTTGATCCCGCAATCAAGGAAATTGAAGAATAGCTCAGTATTATTACGTCTCCCTCCGATAATGAGTGGTAGTGAGCTCTACCCTAGAGAATGAAGACTCCAAGCAGCATCTCAGTCTTGATATTTGCCTTTTCGGGAGACGACGTGTGAGAAGCAAGTCAGCCATGTCCTAAAGAAGTAGTGGGAGTGCATGGTTATAAAGGAAGGTGCAAGTGTATTACGGAGCGAAGAAGCTTTAGAGAAAGTTCTACCTCGCGGGTGAAACCATAGATTGGAAGGTGTAGGTCACTCACCCGTGTAAACAAAGCGAAATCATAGAGCATAGCTCGTTTATAATGCCCCTATCCGAACTGACCACAGGATTTAGGTCGTCCCTCCCAATCAAAAGGAGGGTTCTGTTCAGCTTCCACTGCCACTCCAGGCATTGGAGAGGGATTCGGATGCCGCTCTTGACTGACCATAGCTTCCGAGGGAGCGGTCTGCTCCCGGGATGCAGAGGCGTCCTCACAGTCAGCCAGAAAAGCTTTGAATAGCTCTTCCGAGTTAGTGGATCCGGAGGGAGGCATTGAAGGGCCTGGGTCCCCCATTCCGTCCCAGTCGGACTCGGAGCGAAGCATCTCCCAACAAGATTCGAAAAATTCATTATCCCCAACCTAGGGTTGGTCGAGTATGAAGAAAAGACCTATATGGGATTCGGATTACCGAAATTGGATTTCCTTATTGATCCATATGTCGCTTAGACTTTACTTTTTCCCCTTTCCTCTATTTGTTCGATAGGGTCTTCGTCTCCGTGTAAAAGCAAACTCTCCAAATTTATGACCTTCAGTGATCTTACAACGAACAGGAGTTTTTCCATTGTAAATGAGTACGGAGCAATCAACGAATTCCGGCGAAATAGAAGATCTACGTGACCAAATTTTCCTGCTCCTCAGACTTTCTCTACTATGCCTTTTTTCGTGAACTACTAAATGACTCCTCTTGCTCCAAGCTCCCTTTTGTTGCCTTCTCGTTCACATCCTCGTTCAATTGAAACAAGCTTTCAATCAATATCTGCAGGCACATTATATAATTCCTATATGGAAATTCATTTGCGGAAGACCTCCATTCAAACATGAGAAAAGCTTCTGGGCCCGTCCAAGATGGGATGGGAGAAAAAAAGCGAAAAAAATCTGGATTGTGCATTGGTCGGGATCTCCGTAACAAGTAGGTGAACGGTGATGATCAAAACCAGGAGAAAGATCTGAAAAAAGGGGACTTGGATAGGATTTTGACCACGATCAAAAGATAGGAGGGGTTCTCTTTCTTTCATCGCCGTCAAAAGCAAAGGCTACCAAAAAAACCTTTACTATCACGGAGATCGTTAAAGAAAACATGGATCCAAATGCCAAAGGGGAAAAATGGTGGAAAAGCTTCTCAAGGCCTCGTCCTCCTCACCGCGCAAGCATGGGAAAAACGTTATGTGCTATCGTTGCGGGGAGAAGGGTCATCTTGCGGAGATCTGCAGAAAAGAGGCGACCCGCTTCGTTTGTGGCGCCTTCGGCCACAGATCCTTCTACTGTCCTAGGCGAGGGAAGCAAGGTAACCAAGTAATCCTCTTTCTTGTGCTTCAGCCCTATGAGGATATGGTGAGAAACGTGGAACATTTGAGAAAATGTGCTGTGTCGTTGAGGGGAAGAGCTTTTCTTTCGAAGGCATCTTTCTGAAGGAAGAGTGTCCCCTCCATTTGGATACAGTTTCTGATTGTTAGCTAGAATATATGGGTGTATTGTCATTCAAGTTCTATAGATGGTGTCTGTCTCACTATCTGTTTGAGTGCCTGAAGGCCCCTGGAGGAGTCGTTCTGTGAGTTGTATTCAAGCTCGCCCTTAGACCGAGTCAAGTTAGCGATAAGAGTCAGCTACTTTGGCCTTGTCATTCGCTTTGTTGCCATATAGATAGGTTGGAGTGCGGGTGGCCACTAACCCAACGAACGAACTTACGTGTAGGTGTGATCCTATCTGCTCTTCCACTATAGGACTAGAAATCCAGTACAACCATGTCCCTTTCTTAGGGGAAAAGCCCTCTTTGAAGGAGAATCCACTTCTGAGCGCCAAAGGCGGGCATCCGACGTCACCAAAAAGAAGGAGAAAGGCATTCAGGCACCGCAAATCCAAGAAACTCCGAATACAGGCCGGCACGAAAAGCGAAATGACCAAAGGGATTGGGGCTGTTTCGGCACCAAAAAAAGTGTCACTATGCTAAACACATCGAATATCCGTCTCTTTATGTGGGAGCGAACCATCTTCGCTTACGGGTCTACCGATCCTATAGCTCCGATATAGATTTAAGTAACTTGGCAGAAAAAAATGCGGAAAAAACGGTTTTGGATGGAAGAGGTAGATGAGAAAGACTTTCCACTTAGAGTCAGAAGTCCACGCTAGATGACCGATCTTTATGACCTTGAGGAAAATTACCTATCTGGAATTAATACACCAAAATCGGTTATTTCAATCGATCCACGAAAGGAATTGATCACCACGATAATGTGACGCAAGGCAAAATCTGTAATCAACATCGGTTATGTGAAATAGGTCATTTGAGAAAAAAAAGAGAGAATAGGACAATCTATATGTTTAACACAAGCGGTTAAGTCGATAGCTTTCTTAAGGAACAGCTAAAGAAAACGCTCTCACGAATCCTATTTTCTGATTATGTATGCCGCGACATTACGATTTGGAGCTTTGATCCGGCCATGTAGAGCACTCATAGAGGTCCGGCTTCACGTCAGTAATCTACCACACCCATGCTGGAATTCAGTAGAGTCCCACGAGTCAATCGACAAAAGCGAGAAACGAGGTTGTTCGACAAGGCTACGGTCTAACTTTTTCTTCCTAGCGGAGTTCAATACGAAAATAAAGGCGCTCCGCGTTGGGAATGGCGTACTACGTACGGGTGGTATTTCAGGTATAACTGATCAGGGTTGTTCTGAAAGCAAGTCAATTGGTGCTTTGGAAAGTGAGTGCCAGAGGCTAGTCACTGCTTGGTTTACAGAAGGGAAGGAAGAAAGAGATACCGAAGCAGATTCAGTATAGAAAAGAATAAATTGATACCATTCATTCCAGTTTATTTGATACCCACTTAAAGTTTCTATCAAACCATGTCTTTTTCTTCGAACGTCAATCTCGTAGGAATTTCGATTGGAAGTGTGGTATTGAAGGGCGAAGCCTTTACTCTTTGACTTGTTTCTTTGAATATAACATAATATTGACTGCGCACTTCGAAAGATGATGGTGTATTCCGAGGATCAGTCCGTTTTTTATTGAATTCGCAAATTGATAGATCTGGATGATTCAAAGAATGATTCTTCCCTGGGTATTTCCCCGGTACCATTATTTAAATTGGAGCTTTTCAATTCCATTTTTGAGATTGAGGTGAGGGTTTAAGACCGCTCGTAACGATTTTTTTCTTTTATGGCTGGGTGGGCAAGAAAAGGATTTGACTCTTGAAGATATCAACTCATACGCCTGCTCCATACATTCAAAAACATTTTTGGTACTTTCTATGAGAATGGATAAATAGAAATGGGTACATTCCTCTTTCTCTTTCTGGCCAAACTACCCATAAAAAAGAAGAGAGAGAGCTGTAAGAGCGGTAAAAGCAAGCTCGGTGGCCCGGTTTCACTACAGGTTGATATATCCTTTTGAAAGAAAAGTAAATTCGCTATGCTATAAGGTACCAATTCATCAAGGTATAAAACCACATCTACAGTGGGAGTCCCTATCTACTTTCGATTCCCTTCTTACTGGCTTTGCCAATACATCATACTGATTTGACGCTTCCTTACGCTTTCTTTCAAGCATTGCTTCCAGGACAACGGAGAGTATTCCAAGATAAAGAACCAGAACTGAGGTTGACACTACTGAAAGATAAAAGAATGGTGGATAGATGGATTCGCACCATCCCAAAACCGAAATACAGACAGACCAAAAAAAGACGAAAATAAATACTCCACCACCAGCCTACCTACTAGCATGTATTAAGCGAATAGCTTGTATGGTAGTTGTTAAAGAAAAGATGTATGTAGTCCCGGAAGAGAAGCAATTGTCGTACGACCTGTAAGCGTCACTTTTGACTTCCTTGCCGTTTGTGAATTGAGTCAATCGAGTTACGTTTGAAAAATGAATGGAATTCTGGAGTGGACCGAATATCCATGGCAGAACCCCACACTGGCTAGGAACTGGGCTGCACTAAGCCCGGCACTTTTTGGGCTTCTTCATGAATCTAGTTTTCAGGTAAGGTCAGATCATCTTATTGAATAGATATCTGAAAGAAAGCAAAGGAATGAATCGTTTTTCCAATTACCTTCTCTCGAAAACCATAGATCTTCTGGTTACCATTGACTATCCGGCACTTTCGTCTGTAGAGCGAAGCAAGAAATTGCATGGAAGGGCTTTTATGCTAATATCAGCCTTGTTTGGAACAATAGATGCAATCCATTTCAGTGTATGTCACTGAGTTCACCATTGCAGTTGAGACGTCAGGCAATTGAGCGTTCCCTAGAGTTTGGTTCAAAGGCTAAGGACTCCCCGCCGCCTTCATAAGGGCACTAAGGCGGAGCACGGAAAAGCAAATTGGGCACCCATGTTTTACCAGTCCCGGATCTCAGGGCCGTTTTGCCAACCGCCGACATGAACGAAATCGAATTTCATTGCGGGAAATTAGGATTTCATGAGGGAGGAAAAGGGGGTGGAGAGTCGTACAATGCATTGGTGGGATGAAGGTGCTAGCTTGGCTGAGATAGGAAGTTTCGATGTGTATGTAGATTTGGTTCTAGTGCCCCCACCCTTTTCGAGATCTGTCAGGATTAGCAAGATGTTCTGGTGTAAACTATAGAGAAATGGAATGAATGAAATGTATCTAAGAAGAAAGGAAGCCATGCTCCATCCTGTTTCTAAAAAGAACATCACCTCCCTTTTTGGTTAGATACCGCTCCGTTAGGTACTAATGCTTCTACCTATCACCCGGAGGGTGAGTTTGAGAGCTGTGTTTTTTTCCAACGTTAATAGCATTCCGCGAGAAAAGTCATCTACTGATGTTGTCAGCGGAGTCCCTCGTCCATCCATGTATGAATAGCGGTATCCCCCATTTTGGACAGTGATGAGGTAGTCGACGCAATTTGCATGTGTATTTGCGTTCGGCTTTGCTACTTTCCTTCTAGAAAAGAATGTCCGCGGAAGGGAATAGTCTACGTGGCCCGGGGTAGTCTTTCAATTCCTTTATCGGGTGGGAGAGTTTAGAACCAGTTAAGCCAATAGCTGCTGCTTTAGTCACACTAGCTACATCAGTTGATCATGGATTTAGCATACCACCTCAGAATAGTCTACGTGGCCCCTTGTTTTTACTACAATTTGATATAGTGAATCCAGTAATGCAGACAGCCCTTTTTAAAGCGCTTTTAAAGCCCCTGACTCTCAAAAAGAGCTGGAGGTTTTGCCTCAACTCATTCCATGAATGTTGTTTCATTCCCCACGCGGCTGAATCCAACTCAGTCTTTATCCTGCCTTGGAGTTCTCTCTCATAACTGAAGCCAGGAGGTATTCGATTTATCGGATTTCGAGCTAGCTGCCCTTTTCTTGCTCCTTGCCATTAGCGCAGCCCTTTTCTTTTTCTTAGCTAGCGTAGTTTTTCACCTTCAAAAGAAGGCGCCAGCGCTTTTGTAGTGACCCCGGAGGGGTCCCGGGTTGCTTTGGCGCGCCCCACCCCGTCAGTCCTGTGTTGTACTTGACTTGACTCTCCCCCGCTTGCTGCTTGCTGATCGCAGTGTTCAAAAATGACACGAAGCTGGATATGAGTAGATGTTGTTGGTCGAAAACGTCTTTCATTCACAATGAAACAGAATGGTCTCGCTCGATGCGTCATTTTAGAATGTGTATTTTCATATTAAGAGTTCTTAAAAGTTCTCAACTCAAAGCCCAACCGTCAAAAGGATGCTACAATGTTCGAAATTATCAACTTAACATGCCCCCTTACTTCCTTCGTGACCTCCCACTACTTCATCTACCGAAATGATTAGGCAGATCTCGTTTTTTCTAGCATTAAACCTGCTCATGATCCTTTATAGAGCATGGAGCAGACAGAGAGATGAAAGGACCACCTTCTCCTGCTTGCTTGATCGGAATCTATTCACATTTAGAATAGCGGAAGTGCTACTTAACTTCACTTAGTAGTTGAAACTCGGAGAGACAGAGAGAGTCCTCTCTCATACTTGCCAATTCCAAGGCTGATCAGCAAGGGAATTGGCAGGAACCAACCTTAGTTGCCCCTCGGTAGAGTGAGTCTACTTAGCGAACTGGCAGGACGCGGAGATCGATTGATCAATATGCATATCGAGAGTTGATGGTTGACCGCCGCCCCCCTTGTCCTGCCCCGGCCGGGGAGGCAAAGGGGATTGCTATCGTCACCCTTTCTCCCGGTGTATGTGAAAGAGAAAAAGTGACGCACTTTTTGGATTTTCGGTCTGCGGTTGGTTGGGCCAAAGAACGAGAGTCAGCTTCCTTAAGTCCGTTCTTCCTCAGTAGCTCAGTGGTAGAGCGGTCGGCTGTTAACTGACTGGTCGTAGGTTCGAATCCTACTTGGGGAGATTTGATTCATTCAGAATTCGAATTGATAGTTATAGCTTTTCTGACTAGCGACCCCTGTCCTTCTCCTTTTTTTTTTCTAAAGACGCAGCAGAATCGTCAAACGGGACATCAAAAGTGGGAAGTTGATTGTAGGATTTCTATTCCTCACTCTCGTATAGGTGAACTTGGTTCGTTCAATGAAAAGGGATAAGAAGGATCCACTGGGAATGAATGGGAAGACTGGGGTAGTATCTTCATTAGCCGGAAGGAATTAGTCTCCACTAGCGTAATTCGAAGAACGAACAAGAAAAGGCGTCTTTAGGTAGGAGGATGGATGGATGTGGTCCAATGGCTAAAGCTCTGCCAGCTTCTTGTAGACTGGCAGTCTCCGAGAGGAACCTTAACCCCCCGGGTTAGGCCGGGTGGGATGGTATACTTTTTTTTTCGCCACAAGTGGGAACTCAGTCCTTGGTAAGACACAAGGGGGGAAGGAAGATCTTCACTCATTCATTAAGTAAGTGCCTGCGGTGAGACCCACAACAAACGAAGGGGGTGGAGGGAGACCGAAGAAGGAACAATTGTCTTGAATGCTACGCTGGGATCAGCAGCTTCCAGTGTTTTCAAAATGAGTCGGGCAGGAAGAGGAAGATCGGGCGGGGAAAACGGGGTTCGAACCCGCGACTTCTGGCGTGACAGACCAGCACTCTAACCAACTGAGCTATTTCCCCCTTTCGTAACTACTGTCGATTCAACAGTCACCTACCGGTTACCTTTGTAACTATACCAAAGTAGCTGTACAACAGAATGCCCTTCGCCTTTAGTACTTTTCTTTTTCTTTTGACGACAGTAGAAAGAAATGGCTCTGCTCGCTTAGAGAAGGGGCTCCGCGCTCTATCAGCTATCAGTTAGTTGGCGCTACGCGCGACTTCAGTTGACAAAAGCGAACAAGATAGCGCTAGCGCCCGCGGAGAACTTTCGTTTGTTCGCCTTCTAAAAGGCCTACTGACCTGCCGGTGAAAAGCCGGTTACAAAACAAATAATAAGACGTAGTGAAAAAGTACCAAAACAACTGAAGCCTACATCCCACTACGTCTGGGTTCCCCCTTCCTATGAACCTTGAGTCAATAGGTAGGGTCAACTATACCAAAGTGGAAGGGCCACTATCTAAGCTATTAGTGGGCTGGTTTGAACTATTGATTTACTGAATCGAGTGAAGCTGTGTTGCGTAACATATAGGTCGCCAAGGCCTAGAAGTACAAGTGGTCGCCCTAACGGTCACTCTCAAACTCACTACTTGAGTGACGAAAGTCACTTAGCTTCTTTAATAGGGCTTGCCAAAGAACCCCTCCGGGGCCCCGGGAAGAGGAAGAAGGAGATAGAGCAAAGGTCTCCTCTTTCTGTCCGCTCTTCCCGGCATGTAGAGATCCGATTGGGCTTATAGTTTAATTGGTTGAAACGTACCGCTCATAACGGTGATATTGTAGGTTCGAGCCCTACTAAGCCCATCTGACCTGCTTAATCAATGACTCCGGTAGTCACCTGAACCACTCTCTCGGATAGCCCACAGCCTCTCTTCTGGATGCGAAAGAAGATTCGATCAACGTACAAGGTTTGCCTTCTTGTGAGAAGGAGGGTTCTGAATTGTGTTCTCAGTGCAAAGGGAGTCTTTGAGAAGGTTCCGTTTTTCTGAAGAGAGAGAAGATCAGTAGAGCAGTCCGGCAGCTGTTCGGGGGTCAGCTTTGGGATTTGCCTGATCGACCCCTACCAGTGTATTAATCTACAAAAATGAAGATTGACATTCGTCAATTTACCGGATCTATCCTCTTCTACTAACTTTACAAAATGGAAGGGAAAATGTGAAGACCAAAGATGTCAACTACTAAGCATAGTCAATTGCAAATCGGCCGGTTGGTTTGCTTCTCTCCAAGTATGGGAGATTTTCCAATCTTCGAAAGACGCTCGTACTTTCTTGATCTTATGAAGAAGGGGCTTTCCTTAGCTGCGGACTTTGGGATCTTGAGAGTAGACCATGTCTTACGTTAGGGAATCCGAATCAATCCAAATCCTCTGACACTCCTTTTCAGCTGCTATTTGAATACATGTTCAGATGCAAAAGAGCTCGACTTCGAGTATGGTCTTGTTCTTAACTGCTTGAGAGAACGCATATATCCCCTTTTTCTTGCTAAACCTCCACAAGCCTTCCCATGCTCGCTAATTGAACCGTCCGTCTTCATCTTAATCCATTCGTTTCCCGGTGGTCAACACACAATAGAATATGTTTGTTTTTGATCGGATTGAGACAAAAGTACCATTTTTTAGGATGTTCGCCGATTCTTCCTCTTCTTTCTCTCATAAAACTTGAGATACTAGCTTCTAATCTGCATATTTTTGCAAATCCTTTTCCATTTGGATTTTTGAAAACATTAACTTACCTCTAGAATTCCACTATATATAACGTTGACGTTCCGCCAAAATGTGCCAGAGCGAGTGAAAGGCAAGCCTACCCACGGTGTTAACTTGCCATCCCCAACAAATCTGCTAGCAGCCCATTCGAGTTCCGCTTGGAAACAAGAAGCTCTTCTTTATTTGCGTTTTTTTGCCCAAGATAAGCCCATTTTCCAGAGCCAAGCCTATTATAAGAGTTCAACTGCCATATTCGGATGGAGTCCAAATGCTTGCATCTTGGGCTGAAGAATGACCCAATTCCTTAGCTTCCATGCATTAATCATATCCGGGGATGTGGGAATAGGGAGATGCCATCCATCTACACGACACGATAGCTTAAGCAAAGAATAGAGAGAGCTAAGCTAGAATACAAACACAAAAGATATTCCACTAGCGTAGGCCTACCATAGAAAAGTCTAAAAAAACCTTTTCTTTGTCTGTCAGCGGGAGAGAAAGCAAGCTTACGGTGCTTTGGATGTTAATGTTTTTGTAGGATACTAAACACCTATATATATATACATTGTTTTATACTCCTCTGTACAAGCGTATAAGAGCTATTATGCTCGATAAAAGGCAGTTTATGAATAAGTAAGTCTTTCTTTTTTGAATAGCCGGCGGGAGAACTTACTTTTCCGGCTATCGTATGAACAATGCCGTCCGCTTTTCTTTTTTGAGTTTCCATGGATCTCTCCGACGAAGTAGCGGAAGCATGAAATGCTATTCACGAATGAGCATTGCTATCTGATTCCTACAAAAGAGATAGGGGAAGCTCACTTTTGTCAAATGGGGCTAGAAAGCATAGAACCCCGTCTTAAATCAACCGGTGAATCCAGAATCAAAGTGAGGAGAACAGGATATGTTATGAGAAGAGTGACGTGGGAATAGATTGCATTTCAAAAAGAATCTATACACTCAATAAGCCAGAACGGGAAGATTCAACTGCAAAAAGAACTGGTACGGTGTGAGAAGAGGCCTATTCTCAATAATGAACAAGATGATGCAGCTCTAGTTGCTGGAGGCAGAGGACGTGGACGCGGCAGGAATAGATCCAGGGGGAGGACGCGAATAAAAAAGGCTATGAGGATCATAAAAATTGAGGTGGAGGGAGATTGTATAACTAAGGATCGAGTAGAGGAAGACGTCAGTCTTTCAGTTGTAGATGATCATTACCGAAAAAGATGTACATTCGAATGAAAAAAGAGGGCCTGTCCGAGAGGAAATAAAGAATATTCATTTGCGGATTCTTCCGAACAAGCAACGGATTGAGCAACTAGCGCGAAAGCCGTTGCGCGTTAGCGCATCCGTTTTCTTGCTCGGGAACGAGGGGACTAAAAAAATTGTCAAAAGCCATCTTTCTCTTTAACTAACTAAGTATTCTTAAAAATATGTATGTCTATGAGGTATTTTGACTTAATGGGAAGTAGGCATCTCATTCATAGGCAAGAGCAGGCCGGCCTGAAGGCATGAACTGAAGGCAGGCAAGAAGGCATTAAATGGCTTTTAAGGATTCGGTGTAAAGATGCGGAGTACAGTATCTTTCTTTCTATAAAAATATATGGAATCCGCGATCCTATCCTATTTTTGAAGTCATTTTTGCATTCGAAATTATTTTCTTTCGCAAGAGCACTCAAACATAGATTGAAGATCTTCAGTTCTTCGGTCGGCAGCCGCAGTCAGTAATAGCAAGCAGCGTCCCATACTACTTTTCCTTTGAATGTTCATTCTGGAATTGAATGTCACAAACAAGACTCATACTTCAGAAAAAAAACTGCTTGAATCAGGAGCTGTAATCCGCAGCTTTAGAGATAGGGGCGGCAGTCACAGCATTGGCAGCAGTGAGCAGAGGTCAAGAAGAAGAAGCGGTAAGAGCAGTTAGAGAGCAAGCAGCGGCTCATCAAACCTTTCTGTTTCGGTTACAGCTCAAGCGGTTTGTTTTCAAGTAAGGTACTCAAGCAAGCTTTCCTCCTGAAGACAGAGTTTCGGGTGAGCTAGCAAAGAAAGTAAGCAGTTAACCGGAAATTTAGGTCAAATTAGCATTTCGTAAGTTTTAGTAAGGCCAGTTATGGGAAGCAGGCCATGGAGAAAGAGAGGAATCAATCGTCCAACGCTATGTTAACAAATACGTGAAAGGTTTGATTATTCCATACACTTGAACGCGTTCCTTATCAATAGGTTTCGGAGAGACGAGCAATGATTGCTTGACGATCTTCACTGCATGAGACTAGACTTGACTCAAGCTTCATACGAAAGCATTTACTGAACTAAAGCCGTTGAGCCAAGTCAAGCGAAAGACTTATTCGAAGAAAGCTTTAAGAGAGTTTGTTGTCCCATGCCTTTCTGATGGTGAACCTCCTACTGCTTCTTCCAATTCTGAAACTGGGATTGGCCTGTTGACTTTGCCCTTCCTTTAGACAAAGAGCCCCCAGTTTCGCCAAAAGACCTCTGCGTGTTGTCATTCAACTCCACACAAGCCTGTCGTTGGGCTACTTGCGTCTTCGGCAGATACAAAGGAGAAGTGACGGTCGGTGAAATAGCCCTCCAACTCGTAGCTCTTCTTGCTTAACGTGAAAACTCTCCTTTCCGATGAAAACGAGAAAGAAAGATGTCAACTACTAAATGTGCTGCTTTGTGAATTTGATACTAGGTAGTTCTCCCCCCTCGGCAGGCAAGTAGCCTTTGCGACTTACATCTCTTCTACAGGAGGGTATGAACCCCCGGATCTAGGCGAGGTGATGGCGGGGAACTCCAACAGGTTTTGGTTTCCTCCTCACTGATTGATGGAGCCCAAGACTGCTTGACGACTTTCGGTGTGGGGTCAGCTTGAGCCGAGGTCGTCTCGTAACAGGAACAGGAAGAATAGCAAACAAGCACACAAGCAGGAATAGGAATATTGGCTGTCACTATCCTCTGGTTAGCAATCAACTACGGAGCTGGCAACTCACAAGCCAGCAAGTCAACCTCTGTCAGATCTTCGGCCCAGTTTATGGACGAAACTGACTCTACTTCCTCATTCAGGCTGATATGAACTGCAAAAGTTTGCATCTTTAGCGTGGATATCGTAGGTATAAATGAAATAAACTGGAATCAGGAAGTTGTTTCTTTCTCTCGATACGCAGAGGGGAGAGCATGCCCTGTCTCAGGCAGTATATCAGTCGTTAACGATCTTACCGGGACACATCCAATTGAAACTAGAATCCCAACCTCTTTGGAAGAAGCTCCAAATAGAAAAAATTTCAGAGCGGGGAATCTTCCTACAAACTAAAATGTGTTAAATATATATATACCTACCTCTGCCTAGAAAAACTGGAGTTTCAGGCACCCTCGTGGGAGACATTGGATGTTGTCAACCGGCCTTAAAATGCTCATAAACAGCTCTTCCCCCTTTGACTTAGTTTTCGCTCTCCTCTGTTTCTAGTAGAAAAAGCCTGATCCTACTTTGCGAGTCCAACAGGTCTAGTATTCTTTTCTTTTTCGTCTGAGGGAACGTGGTAGCCCTGATCTAGCTAAGACTTGAGATTCCATTCTATTTCATTCTGATCTCGTTATGAGGAAATAGGTGAGGCGAGGCTAAGACAAGATATGGGACTTCCCGCGCTAAGTTGTTCCAATCTCTGTACTTAAGTAACCGAACTCGAAAGTGCTGCTATGAGCTAGATTTGTGCGTACAAGGGTAAAGAAGCGAGCAAGGCTACCTTTCCGCTGGAAATCCTATACCTGAGTGCTATTTGATCAGAGTGAGTTGTAATTGAGCTTGATTTACTTGCTCTTCTATTTGCATTTTTTGTTAAGTATGTGGGTGACTCATCGTCGTGAGATCGGTTGGTCGAAAATGCTTTTCAAGTAGTCTCAGTCGGCGAACTCGGCTCCACAGAAGAAGTCAGTAGTGAATCAAAGAACTCATGCATGTAATCAGTGACTAGGGATCGATCAATCGGATGCAACCGAGCCATACAAAAAGAATTGGAAAAGGGATGACGCAAGAGCAGCGGAAGGTGACTTAGCAACATCAGTCATTTCCTATAGAAAGGAAGGAAAGGATCTCTCTTCTGTCTAGACGAAAGATCTCATTTTTGCTACCGCTCTCCCTCTTATGAGTCTCTGTCAGCCGTTGTTTAGTAGCTTTCAACGCGAGTTCAGTCATTCTCTTAGATACTGAAAAGTACGAACTGACTTAAAGCACGAACATGAAGGAAAGGCTGAATTCGAAACATCTTGAATCGGATTCTCTCTTCTCAGAGAGCTTGAGAGTGAAATGAGTGGGCCGGCCAAAGAAGACCACTATGGAAGTGAAAGGGGAGGGCAAGAGCGGTTCGAAGACCATAGCCCGATGTGGGTACATTGGCGTCATCGTCGTATGAAATTCACGCACAAAGGGCGCCGCATCACTCTCAATGGCATTCAAGATAATCCTTCCTGCCGTCCAATCTCTGTCCGTAAGCTGCAAGGATTGCTGAAACGGGGTGCTGTTAGCCAGTGTGTGCAAGTGCGTCAGATTCACCAGGAGCATGATCTGCAAGCAATTACTCTGGATGCTGATCCTGCAGAGCAGACACCTCCAGCTGTTCAAGAACTGCTACAGGAGTTTGATGCTTTGTTCCGGGAGCCAAAGGAATTACCCCCTCGTCGTGCCTGTGACCACCAAATTCCGTTGGTGCCAGGTGCAGTGCCAGTCAATGTCCGGCCATATAGATATGCACCCCACCAGAAAACAGAGATTGAGAAGCAAATCTGTGAGATGATGAACAATGGCATTATTCGTCGCAGCACGAGCCCCTTCGCTTCTCCAGTGCTCTTGGTTCGTAAGAAGGATGGATCCTGGCGCTTTTGAAATATCCTATGCCAGTCGCGGGTTGTCCCAAGCTCAACGTAGGTTCGCAAGAGAAAAAGAGGGGGGTACCTTGTCTGTCGGTCGAAGAAGGCAACAAACAAGTGGAAGCAACCGATGCTTTGGTCATTCTACTCCTTGATGCCAGTCTGTGCTTGCTGTCATGCTGGCAAAAGCGGGGGTTTCGGCCGGCTTTACCTACTATTGGATTTGAACCAATGACTCTCGCCGTATGAAAGCGATACTCTAACCGCTGAGTCAAGTAGGTCAAGCTGAGTCAAGTCAGAGAAAATCGAAAAAAAGAGAAAGCCAACCAAAGCGCAACCAGAGTTCTCCGCGGGGTGGAGCGCTAAGAAAGAGAAAGCGTTATCGCTATACGAAATGAAGCAGCGGCTAGCACACTAAGATAAACCACTTGGTTTAAAAAACAGCTTAGTGGCGTGTGATTTCAACACTATTCCAGAGGTATATGACAAAAATTGTGGGAGAGACCTCTATGTTCCTCAGCTTAAATCATTCTATGATTGTTTACAATTCTGTCATCTATTTTACATGAGGGCTAGAGGGTGGTCTTGGAGCAAGAAAAGTGTTGAGTCCAGGCGCATTATGGTACGACTGAGACTGAGTTGGGCAGGAGCAAGCGGTTGGATTGGCCTGACTCTTCAAGACCAAAGATACTCGGCTTCCTCTTCATCAAGTCACGAAATTCGACCCTTAGTTAGCAGCACCAAAACTAGAGCAGGCCCAAGACAAGCAAGAACAGTCAGTCAGCACCGATCAGGCAGGAAGCAGACAGTAAGCTAAGAATACTGGAAGAAGGTGGTCGCTCAGCCAAAGCCCTAGTTCAACCAGAACAGTAGGGAAAGCGGTAGAGGCCGCTCCGTAGCTTTGGTCGTCGCACTCTAATCCGCTTTAGAAGAAGCAGCTATTCTATTGCTTGGCTATAAAGCCTATAAGTAAGAACTCTGGGGAAGGAATCCGATCTGCAGATGAAGCAGAAGCAGGCAAAAGGCGAGCGCACAGCGAGGAATTTTCCATACTAGATCGACTCAACATTACCGAATCTACTCTGAGACTCTCTTCTCTTCATGGTTGGCTGTAAAAAAAGAGTCTCTTTAGTCCCCAACTCTATGGATTTTACTTTTTGGCTCAACACCCTGCTCTCGACGTTTGCTCGGGACGGGAGGCTATGAAATAGTTGAAAGCAGATGCAACATTAAAGAAAGTCAATCCAGTAGCCTTAAGTCGTACCGAACACTATGTCCTAATAGTAAGGGATTTCTTTCAACCCGGTGGTAAGCCGGTGGTACCCGGAGAAAACGTTGCCCGAAGGAAGGGACTAAACCCATCTGTTCAAGTAGTAGCCAAGTAGTACCGAAGGAGTATCTCCGAGTTAAGGAGTACCGAAGGGAAGGAAGAAAAACCAAGTGAAAGAAAGAGATCGCAATGGTCTAAGATATAGTCAGTGAACAATAACTCAGATCTGATGTCGGATCGAAACAAAAATGCAAAAAGACAACACAAACGTAAAAGATCGAACTCTAATTTAGTTACTGAGTGAGATGTTTTGCTACCTACAAAAGGTTGGTTCTTCCCCTACAACCCCTAGCCCTCCAAGGCAGTACTCTTCATCGGCAAATCCGAATGTCTCGATCCGAGTTGAGACCCACCTACAGAAATTGATCCATCAACGGCTTTTTCTATAGTGGCAGGAAGTCTCCAACTCTTCGATATGCGCTAGCTAGGTAATCCCTTTACTTAATCTGATATGGGATCTCTTGCTACCAGAAAGGAACTGAACTGGCTTGCCCGGAAAGAATGGATTGCGACCCTTGGAGAGCTAATGGTACTGGACTGATAGCGCACTGATTGAACCGACCCCGGACGTACCACTGGGGAACCTGTGGCTGGAGAGAATCTCTCGCGATGGAGAAATGTCAAATGGGAAGCTCTATGGAGGCACACATCGTGTCGTTCGTCATCGAAATGGGACTGACTCGCTCGGGAACAGGCACAGGATTGAGGAACTTTCTGGCGTAACACACCCGTAATGGGGCAATCTGACTAGCTGGTCAAAACCCTTTCCGCAGTGTTTAAGTGGTGCTGGAAGGAATCAAGAGGGGAGGAGGAAAGCTGTACCAGGTGGAAGGAGAAGAGCTGATTGCTACTAAATCAGAACAAGCTTAGTTCTGCATGATGGCTCAATGGTGCATGGTCAACTCAGTAAACCTAACATCTCTGATCTCTGATCCAATTTCAACCCTACTGAACTCTTAAGAGTAGGTGTTTCAAGAACCTAAGTCCTTACAAAAAAAAGAATCCATGATCACTATAGACCCCCGAAGGTACTGAGCCCAAACATCTGAAGCCATACGGATACTCACATCTGCAAAAGGCTGAGATTGAGAATTGAGGAATTGCTGAAGAATTCACTGATACAATCCTCTACTAGCCCCTTTGCTTCACCTGTGCTGTTAGTGAAGAAGAAGGATGGGACATGGAGGATGTGCATTGAAACCAGGCAGCTGAATGCCAGTACAGTAAAGAAGAAATACCCAATTCCGGCACATAGATGCCCTATTGGATGAGTGGTGCTAAATATTACAGCAAGATTGACTTAAGATCTGGCTATCATCAGATCAGGATGAGAGAGGAAGACAAGCCCAAAACTTCATTCAGAACCCTGTAACTATGAATTCAATGTGATGCGGGCTTACAAATGCTCCTGCAACGTTTCAAGCACTCATGAATGATGTGTTCAAGCCCAGAAGATTTGTGTTGGTTTTATGATATACTTCTTGACAGTAAAACACTGAAGGAGCATCAACAGCACTTGCAGCTAACACTTTTTCTGCGGAATCAGCTACATGCTAAGATGAGCAAGTGTGAGTTTTGACTTTCAAAGGCGGAATATTAGGGGTAAAATGGAAAATAAGGTGGCAGATGCATTTAATAGGAGAAAGGCCGGAACATCTGTCCAGCTGGTCCAAGGTGTGCAAACCGCTTTGTGAAGGCCGACTGAGAATGAGGGACCTAGTAGTGTATTTCGAAGCCTTCTAGGCAAAGCTGCTTTGGCGTGCACTGAAAGGGCGTCTTCCTTTCCTATATTATACCAGAGGTGAGTGCATAATCTGGTGTAGAACGGAGGGGATATCCTAAGTTGATGTGCACAAGTGCTTCCTCTGATTGAAGTCGATTGCCTCAACCAATTTCTTAGTACATCAACACAAGAAGTGGCGAATTGGGGATGGTACTACCTCAGTGAAACTGTGGGAAGATGGGTAGGTGGGGCCTCTCAACCAAGACATCGCGGTTGGCGAGTGGGGACTCTACTGAATTCTAGCATGGGTGTGGTAGATTACTGACGTGAAGCCGGACCTCTATGAGTGCTCTACATGGCCGGATCAAAGCTATTCTAAAAACTAGATCCATTGGAGTGGGAAGTACTCAAGATGTAGAAGAGGACTCAAGCAGGTTTGGTCCTCTTTCTCTGATGTGTTCTTAGAACCCACTACCCTCCCTCCTAAAAGACCATGTGACCATCGGATTCACCTCACGATAGTCAACCAGTGAATCAAAGGCCTTATAGGTATTCACACCACCGGATGAAATTGAAGCCATAATCAAGGAGTTACTCTAGAATGGTACTCTACAACCTAGTTCATGCCTCACCGGCTCTTCTTTACAAGAAGAAAGAAGGTTCGTGGCGCCTATGGATTATAGGCAACTCAATGCGCAAACCGTAAAAAAGAAATACCCGATACCGGTCATTGATGATCTTCTGGATGAGCTACACGGTTATACTGTGTACTCAACAATCGTTTTATCTATTCCCACATCGATTCACCAATCCTGGAACTCGTTATGGATAGAAGGTCCGTAGAAGTGAAAGTAGGACGACGGGAGAAAAGAGTAAGGAGTACCGGAAAAAGAAGATTTTGGACTTTCTGCCCACGAAGAAATAGTAGCATTTGAAACTGGAAAGATTTACTTTGGATAGTAAATCCCCAAGGAAGGGCTATAATCCAAACAAAGGAGGAGCTAGCGGACAGTTCGAATTTCAACGATTAGGGAGGGGAATGAAACACTTGTCTTTCACAATCAATTCTTTCTTTTTTTATGTTTAGGACACGCGAAGCGAGAGCGAAACTCGCTATGAGGAGAAGACTCGGCAAGAGAGGTTTGAACAAGAGGAACTGCCGTCTAGTTGAGTTTGATCATTCTCTCTTTCTATCTCTCTTTCTTTCAAGAGCTGAATAAGGGCATATCCACAAAGGAGAGAGAAATCGGACTTTCTTCTTTACCCCCCTCATTATTCAAGACGTGAATATAAAGTGTATTGTACTCCCTTGGATCTTTTCCGGGATCTTTACTCGTCGTTGATCAAGGAAGCTAGAAGGAAGATGGGTGGTAGGGTGAATGGACATTCGTATCCTCTCCGACTCGTCGGTTAGGAGAGTAGCGACCAAAAAGAAATCATTATACAGGATAACTGCTGTAGAGATAAAATGTAGGAAGGAGAAAGTTGGTTTCAATGAGTCATGTGAATTGTAGAAGAAATAGGTAAACAAGGCGGGTTAATATATATACGTTGAAAAGCAAGGGGATAAATTGAACGAAATGAAGAGCAATCCAGAATCCTATTTTGTATACTATAAGAAAAAGGCACTGAAAACTTGGAAACGGAAGATGTTGTAACTGATATGGGTAGTCACACATTAGGCAAAATGGTGTAGTGGTTGGGCCAGGTAGCTTCTTCTTTTGAACAGCATTTCATTCTGTTTTGGATGCTTTCTACTATGTTTCAAGTGATCAAAGAAGAGTTTATTTCCCACTACTCATATCACATCTTATGTGTTGATGCAAGCTGACTAAATCAATAAGATGGTATTCGTATTTGATTAGACAAGATGGTATTCTTCTTTATTCCGGAGCACAACAATCCGGATCTCTATCTTATAGCTTATCCTTCCTATTCTCTATGTATTACGGTCATGTCAAGTCAATGGTTTGTCTGCCCTGCAACCGGTCTTGAATGGCTTCAGTGAATTGTTTGCTGAGCCTACAGAGTGACCTCCTAGGAGGACAATAGACCACAAAATACCCTTACTACCAGGCACTAAACCTGTCAATCATTAGAGAAGGGACAGAGTTCAAGATAAGACTATCTTGCCTGTTTGGTAGAGAGAGTACCAGGTATTCCGATGGTTAAAGATTCAAGTCTTAGTGGCAAAGGGGGACAGCTTTGGCCTACAACCGTTTCCACTTTACGGCCCACAGCTTGTGTTCTTCGGTATTAATTCGGTTTCTGTTTGTTTGGCTTGTCTCATGCACCACCTGAATTGAATCATAGTAATGGGACTTTGGTAATCCAGTGATGAAGTCAATGCAGATAATGGACCATGCTTCATCAGGAATGGGTAGACGATCGAAGAGGCCAGGGAGTTTTTAATGTTCTACCTTAGCTTGCTGACAGATTTGACACTTGTTGACAAAAGATTCCACTGATTGAAAGATTCTTGTCCAAGCAAATAGTGCCTTGATGCGGTGATAAGTAGCAGTAATGCCAGAGTGGGCACCAATACAGCTGGCATGAAGTGCTTGCAAGATGTTTTTTTTCATTTAGAAGTTTGCACCAACCCATACTCTTCCTCTATATCGAATGACCCCATTATGCAATGAATATTTGCTATTCTTGTGAGTTCTCAGGACTGCCAATTCAGATAGTAAATTCTGGGTGAATGTGTCTTTGCTGTACCCTGCAACAATATCAGTGAGCCATTGTGGTTGACAGGAAGTAATGGCATTGAGTTCATCTGGCTCATGTAATCTAGATAGTGGTGCATCAGCTGCCCTATTCTCTGAGCCTTTTATTGGGTGGTATATTGTAATCCCATGAGCTTGAGGAAAGGAAAGCTTTGTGCTGCATTGGTGTTTTAAGTCTTTGAGCAGTCAAATGAGCTAAGCTCCTGTGAATGAAACGCCTGTCCTGCTAAGCCCAAACTCTAATGTGCTTGACTTGGAAGTAGGCCACTCTTTCACTGTGAGGATCTTCTTTTAGTCTGTAGCCACCCCTTGCCCACTAATGACATGACCCAGGTATTCTATCTATGGTTGAGCAAACAGTCAAATCTGAACCTTGTCGCTCTTCTTTCCTCGTGGGAAGGAAGCACACCAGCAGCGTGCGTTGCGTGATTCCACTGTGTTTTTTGCACTTGACTGGGTGGACAGTTGACCGGAAGATAACTTCGATTTGCCCGGCCAGCAGGCGGGTGGCGTGCTTATCTTGTGTGACAACACTACAGAGCGAGTAGCTCTTCTAGTCGGGCAGCTGTGTGACAACACTCCTGAGAAAGCGGCGCTTTTGTGTAACATGCTATGGTCTCAACGCCCTTACAAGGTAGTGATGAGTTTCACGCGCTCTAAGCCCGGCCCGCGCGCAGTTAGGAGGATTGGCCGCTATCTGAGCGGTACCACCCACCCTACCCTATTCTTTTGCAATTAGATCAATCTCCCAATGCTTATATATGTGGTGCCCCATAGTGATGAATGGAGCAAAAGCTAGGAAGAATTAGGAAGCATCAGCCCGGAATGACCCCAAGACTTATTTGCAGGAATCATAGCCAGCCAATAGAATTACTCTTTTAATATAGCAGCGACCCTCCGGTCTCTGCATCAATCGATGCATGCTGCCATATTATTAAATAAAAACGTAACAAGGTCATAAGGTTCAAAGATGCTCATAAACTGAGCAGTAGTCGAAAGTAAATAAATCTGAAAAAACACCACACCTGGGATATAAAAATAAGCTACGATGCCTACACACCTAGCCTATTATTAGCTCGCTACCCAAATTAGCTGAAGATAGTCCGTGCTACCTTCTTCCGCACCCAATAACCAATGCCCCCCTGAACTTTGCATGAGTGAGTAAGGATCACATACGTTTTCAAGTTGTAGCTCCATAGATAACTTGCAAAAAAATGGTGAATTGTGTCCCACTAAAAATCATATCATTTCTAGTGTTGCATATAGTCCAGAATAATGCACACATTCCTATCCGAATATGTTTAGCTAAGTGTACGTCCCCTTCATTAAGCCACGTCCCAAATAACGTGTTTATGCTTCTTGGAGGTTGAATGTTAAAGGCTATATGAATTGATCGTCATAATAATTGTGCAAGAGGACATTCGAGAAAGAGGTGTCTAATCGTTTCATTTTCATCACACAAACAACACCTAGAGTTACCAACCTAATTCCTTTTTGCCAAATTATCTTTGGTTAGAATAACCTTTTTATGGACAAACCACATAAATATTTTAATACGAAGCAAAACTTTTAATCTTCCAAATGTGCAACGACCTCGACAATGGCCCGAAGTCGATTAGGTCTGAATACATGGATTTCACTGAGAAGATTCCATTCATGGTTAACTTTCAGCGAATTGTATCCACCTGATCAGATAGGTGAACCTCCATCAACCTATGAACCAGGTGCAACTAAGTATTCCAACGTTCCCCTACTAGGAATCTCCTAAATTGGATATTAAGCGGTATCGAATTTAATACTATGACAACATAATCCATCTTACGTTGCACAATATTATATAAGGATGAATATTGCAAAGCCAAAGGCGTCTCCTCTAGCCATGTATCTTTCCAAAATCGAGTAGTATTACCATTACCAGCTAGGAATTTCACTCGTTGGAAGAAAGTTGCTTTCGTCCTCATTAATCCCTTCCAGAATGGTAAGTCCGTTGGCCTAGCGATGACTTGGGCCAAAGTCTTGGAGTGTAAGTATTTATTTCGCAAGATTTGTATCCACATACCCTCGGTCTCAGTAGATATTCTGTATAGCCACTTGCTAAGCAGACATCTAATTTTGACCTCTAAATTTTCGATCCCTAACCCGCCCTGGTCTTTGTTTGCAAATAATATCCCATCTAACCAATCTATACTTCTTCTTGACCTCATCACTTTGCCAAAAGAATCGAGATCTATCAAAGTCAAGTCTTTTCTGTACCCCTACCGGTACCTCAAAGAAGGATAGAAGGAACATCGATAGGCTCGTCAAAACCGAATTTATCAAAACCAAACGACCTCCGTATGGCATGAGCTTTCCCTTCCAGCAGCTCAGTTTCTTTTCAAATCGATCTTCTATACATCTCCATTCCTTGTTCGTTAAACGTCTATGATGAATTGGGATCCCTAGATAACTAAAATGTAAGGATCCCATTCCACAACCGAACAAATTTCTATAGTCATCTTGTTCCTTTTTGGCTCTCCCAAAATAGAAAAATTCACTTTTATTGAAGTTGATTTTGAGCCCAGACAGTTGCTCAAAAAGACACAATACAAGCTTCATATTCCTAGCTTTTGCAAGATCATGTTCCATGAATATAATAGTGTCATCCACGTATCGTATGACGGAGACTCCCCCCTCTACAAGGTGGGGGACGAGTCCTCCTACTTGGCCACTCTCTTTGTCCCGGCAAATTAGTACTACCAACATATCTGCTACAATGTTAAATAGCACCGGAGACATGGAATCTCCCTGTCGTAACCCCTTACGTGTGAAAAAATGTCTTGTATCATCATTGACTTTTATTTCGACACTACCTTTCTATATAAATGAATCCACCTGAGATCTCGAAGACTCATTGAACTCCTTCACATGTAAGGCTTGCTGCAAAAAGGGTCATTTGACCTTATCATACACCTTTTCAAAATCCACTTTGAAGATAACACCATCTAATTTCTTCGTATGGATTTCATGCAGTGTTTCATGTAAGACCACAACCCCTTCAAGGATGTGTCGTCCTGGCATGAAAGCAGTTGATACGTCTCTAACGTATCTATAATTTTTGATTGTTCCATTCTGTTATATTATCAATTTTGGATGTTTTATAATCATTTTATAGTCATTTTATATCATTTTTTGGTACTAACCTATTGACATAGTGCCAAGTGCCAGTTGTTGTTGTTGTTTTCCATGTTTTTTACATCGCAGGAAATCAATACCAAACGGAGTCCAAATGCTACGAAACTTTACGGAGATTTTTTATGGACCAGAAGACACCTAATAGGCCAAGGCTGTGCCTGGGGGTGCTCCGAGGAGAGCACAACCCACCAGGGCGCGCCATGAGGCCCAGGCGCGCCCTAGTGGGTTGTGCCCACCTCGGGTACCCCCCAGACCGCCTCTTTGCTTTATAAATACCCCAATATTCCGGAAATCCTATGGGAGTCGACGGAAATCAATTCTAGCCGCCGCAGAGTCCAAAACCACCAGATCCAATCTAGACACCATCACGGATGGGGTTCACCACCTCCATTGGTGCCTCTCTGATGATGCGTGAGTAGTTCTTTGTAGACCTTCAGGTCTGTAGTTAGTAGCTAGATGGTTCCTCTCTCTTGTTTGATTCTCAATACAATGGTCTCTTGGAGATCCATATGATGTAACTATTTTTGCAGTGTGTTTGTTGGGATCAGATGAACTTTGAGTTTATGATCAGATCTATCTTTTTATATCCATGGAAGTATTTTAGTTTTCTTTGATATCTTTTATGCATGATTGCTTATAGCCTCGTATTTCTTCTTTGATATTTGTTTTTTTGGCCAACTTGATCTATTTATCTTGCAATGAGAAGAGGTGCTTTGTAGTGGGTTCGATCTTACGGTGCTTGATCCTAGTTACAGAAGGGGAACCGACACATATGTATCGTTGCTACTAAGGATAAAATGATGGGGTCTATCTCTACATAGATAGATCTTGTCTACATCATGTCATCGTTCTTATTGCATTACTCCGTTTCTCCATGAAATTAATACACTAGATGCATGCTGGATAGCGGTCGATGTGTGGAGTAATAGTAGTAGATGCACGCAGGAGTCAGTCTATTAATCTTGGACGTGATGCCTATATAATGACCATTGCCTGGATATCATCATGATTATTTGAAGTTCTATCAATTGCCCAATAGTAATTTGTTTAACCACCATTTATTATTTTTCTCGAGAGAAGCCACTAATGAAACCTACGGCCCCCGGGTCTCTTTCTCATATTATTTGCCTTTACGATCTAGTTTTCCTTTGTGTTTATTTTAAGATCTATTAAACCAAAAATATAAAAATACCTTGCTGCAATTTATTTTATTTGGCGTTCGATCTATCAATATTTACAACTCTCTCATGTTCGTTTGCCAATTTCTGGCACCGTTACCCGAAAGGGATTAACAACCCCTTTAACACGTCGGGTTGCGAGTATTTGTTATTTGTGTGCAGGGGCTGTTTACATTGTGTTGCTTGGTTCCCCTACTGGTTCGATTACCTTGGTTTCATATCTGAGGAAAATACCTACCACCGATGTGCTGCATCATCCCTTTCTCTTTGGGGAAATACTGACGTAGCTTCAAGCGACATCAAAAGGAATTTCTGGCGCCGTTGTCGGGGAGGATCAAGTCAAGATAATCTCCCAGCCACGCACCATTTCTGGCGCCGTTGCCGGAGAGGATCTTCAACATATACCAGGTTCCTAATCACAAATCCCATATCCTCGCAATTTACATTATTTGCCATTTGCCTCTCATTTTTCTCTCCCCACTTCACAAAAATTTGCCATTTTTATTCGCCCGCTTTTTTGCTCGCCGTCTTCTTGCCGGATCTGTTTTCGAGTGCAATCTTGTTGCATAGTCATCATGACTCAAGAGAACACCAAGTTGTGTGATTTCTCAAATACCAACAACAATGATTTTATTGGCACTCCGATTGCTCCTCCCTCCACTAGCGTTGAGTCTTGTGCTATTAATACTGCTTTGCTAAATCTTGTTATGAAAAATCAATTTTCCGGTACTCCTAATGAGGATGCCACATCCCATATTAATACCTTCGTGGAATTATGCGATATGCAAAAGAAAAAAGATGCAGACAATGATGTTGTGAAGATGAAATTATTTCCGTTTTCTTTGCATGATTCTGCAAAAATTTGGTTTTCTTCTTTGCCTCGCAATAATATCGATTCTTGGAATAAGTGCAAAGATGCTTTTATCACTAAGTACTTTTCGCCCGCAAAAATTATTTCCCTTACAACCCAGATCATGAATTTCAATCAACTTGAACATGAGCATGTTGCACAATCTTGGGAACGGATGAAAATGATGCTAAGGAATTGCTCAAATCATGGGTTAAATCTTTGGATGATCATACAAAACATTTATGCGGGATTGAATTTTGTTTCTTGTAATCTTTTAGATTCTACCGCGGGTGGTACTTTTATGGAAATTACTTTGGGTGAAGCCACCAAATTTCTTGATAATATCATGGCAAATTATTCACAATGGCATACCGAAAGAGCTCCTACTAGTAAAAAAGTTAATTCGGTTGAAGAAATTTCTTCTTTGAGTGAAAAAGTTGATGCTCTTACGAAAATGGTTGCTAGTAAAAGTGCTCCTATTGATTTTAATGATATGCCTTTGTCCACTTTGATTGAGCAAACTAGTGATGCCGTAGATGTGAATTTTATCTCTCGAAATAATTTTAACAACAATGCTTATAGAGGTAATTTTAAGCCTAGGCCTTTCCCTAGTAATTCCTCTAATAATTATGGTAATTCCTATGGAAATCCTTCTTATAATAATAATAGGAACACCTCTGATCTTGAGAATAATATTGAATAATTTATCAACATGCAAAAAGTTTTCAACACTTCCATAGAAGAAAAGTTGAATAAGATTGATGGTTTGTCTAGAAGTGTTGATAGAATTTCTCATGATGTGGAAAATCTCAAGATGAAATTTTTTGTGACTAAGGTTTATGAATCGATTAAAGCTCTTTATGTTTCTATGGATCAAAGTAAGAAAAAGAACTGTTATGCTTAGAGCTAAAAGAGAATTTTTAGAAAAAAGCATTTTCTAGTGATTTTTTTGCAAAGGTGATGAAGATCTTAAAATGGTTGGTGTTTCTTCTATTGATTCCTTGTTTAGTAAAGTTAATATTGATGAAAAAGGAACTGGAGAAGAGTCAACTTTAGTTATAAGGCGTCCCGATAATTCGGAGGGAGAAAATCTTGTTGAGAAAATTGATAAAAGTGGGTTTGAAGAGGTCAAAACTTTAGCTAGTGATGTACCCACTCTTTTGGATTACAAAGACTTTAATTATGATATTTGCTCTTTGATTGATTTTATTTCTTTGTTTCAATCCATATAAATTCACCCCATGCTAATGAACAAAATAAAGCTTTTACTAAACATATTGTTGATGCTATGATGAAAGCTTTAGAAGAAAAGTCGGAATTAGAAGTTTCAATTCATAGAAAATTGCATGATGAATGGGAACCTACTATCAAAGTCGAGATTCAAAATTATGAGTGTTTTGTATTGTGTGACTTGGGTGCTAATGTTTCTACTATTCCGAAATCTTTATGTGATGTGCTTGGTCTTACCGATATTGAATCATGTTCTTTGAATTTGCACTTGGAGGATTCTACTATTAAAAAGCCTATGAGAAGAATTAATGATGTTCTTATTCTTGCAAATAGGAATTATGTGCCCATAGATTTTATTGTTCTTGATATTGATTGCAATCCATCTTGTCCAATTATTCTTGGTAGGCCATTTTTACGCACTATCAGTGCCGTGATTGATATGAAAGAAGCCAATATTAAGTTCCAATTTCCTTTGAGGAAGGGTATGGAACACTTCCCTAGAACAATAATTATGCCACCATATGAATCAATCATGATGGCATCTTATGGATCTCGAAACAAAGATGACAAAACTTAGATCCTTGCTTTATGCCTAGCTAAGGGCGTAAAACTATAGCGCTTGTTGGGAGGCAACCCAATGAATAAAATTTATTTTTTCTTTTTGATTCCTGTTTTTGAGTGTTAGAACAATTATTCTACTGTTATGATTGTGTTTTTTGTGCTTTAATTAGTGTTAGTGCCAAGTAAAGCCGTTAGGATCTTCTTGAGTGATAGTTGTTTGATTTTGCTGAAAAAACAGAAACTTTTGCGCTCGCGAAAATAATTCTCATTTTTAACCAGAGAGCGATAAAATAACCAATCCTTTTTCAGTAGATCAATATACAAAATTTTCAGGTTGTCCTAATTTTTCAGAGTTTTTGGAGTTACATAAGTACTCGAAATAGTCAGATTAGTACAGACTGTTCTGTTTTTGACAGATTCTGTTTTCTTTGCGTTGTGTGCTTGTTTTGATGGCTCTATGGTTTTCTTTGATGAGTTTTTGCCATATAAAAGTTGTAATACAGTACATATAATGCTAAACCAAAATGTGAATTGGTTTGATACAATACTTAGAGTAGTGATTTATTTTCCTATACTAACGGATCTGACGAAAGCTTTTGTGAGTTTTATGTGATTAGAGTTTTCAAGTTTTGGGTTATCTTACGATGGATGAAGAAATAAGGAGTAAGAAGAGCATAAGCTTGGGGATTCCCTGGGATCCCAAGATATTGTCCAAAATAAAGCAAGCAACTAAGCTTGGGGATGCCCCCGAGTGGCATCCCCTCTTTCTTCTAACGACCATCGGTATTTTACTCGAAGCTATATTTTTATTCGTCACATACTATGTGTTTTGCTCGGAGCGTATTGTATGATATGAGTCTTTGCTTGTTTTATTTTGTGTTTTAAGTCTTGATTCCTTGCTGTACACACCTATTTGAGAGAGACAAAATTATGTCATGACTTGTTAGAATTGCTCTCTATGCTTCACTTAAATTTTTATGAGCTATGGACTTGCTCTAGTGCTTCACTTATATCTTTTTGAGCACGGTGTGCTTAGTATTTTTGAGGAAATTCTCTCTTGCTTCACTTAGATTTATTTGAGAGTTAGTAAAATTTTCACGAAATTCTCTCATGCTTCACTTAAATTAATTTGAGATAAAGAAAAATTATGCTCATGATCTTCACTTATATTTGTTTGAGCTTGTCAAAAGCAACATATGAAAATTAGTCCCAAAGTGATAGGTATCCAAAAAGGATATAATAAAAACTTTCATAAAGATCATTGGACAAAATAAACTTGATTCTTAGTAATAGTTTTGAGATATGATGATGTGATATGTGAGTTATGTTGATGAGTAATTATGCTTTAGTAAGAATATTGGTGTTAAGGTTTGTGATTCCCTATGCAAGCACGAAAGTCAATGATTATGCAATGAAATTATATCCTACTTGTGGTGCATTATTCTCTGTTAATTATGCTTAATGCTCGCTTATGAGATTATTCGTTTCTTGGTTGGCCGCTTCTCAATCTTTTACTAGCCTTCATTTTGCACTAAGTATGATCACTACTTGTGCATCCAAAAACCTTTAAACCACTTTTGCCACATGAGTCCACTATACCTACCTATATACGGTATTATTTTGCCGTTCTAAGCAAATTTGTATGTGCCATCTCTAATTTTCAGAATAAACTTCTCTTTTGTGTGTTTGTTTCGCTCGTGGAGCGGTGAGGGGTGGCTAATATTTTCCATGCTAGATGTGTTATTCTCACAATGAGTGTTTATTCTATTGTCATTGCACGAGAGTAAGGCAAAGGTATTAGGGATGCACAATCCCAAAATGAAAAATGAATATACTTTATGTTGTCAAATAATAAATTCCTTGGAAAGTGTTGGTATGAAGGGCAACTGTGGATACGACTAGCCATGGAAAGTGAAAGTATGGTTGAAAAAGGAATAAACTTTATTTTCTGTTTGGGAACCGCTTATGATATATCTAGCATGGAAAGTGTTGGGAACTCTAAGTTGTTTTCTCTAGTGGGAAGGATACACCTCCCAAAATGTTTTTATCTCTAAGTTTTTCGCTTTGAGCTCTGGCACCTCTACAAATCCCTACTTCCCTCTGCGAAGGGCCTTTCTTTTACTGTATACAATTTTTATTTTTGAATTTAGGTCTCCATCTTCTCTTATAAAAGCACCAACTAGGATGCACTACGATCGTACTTGAGCATTGGGTGTAGTTAATATGCGAGTGTGTTTCATGAATGGATCAATGATTGAGCTGAAGGAAATATGCCCTAGAGGTAATAATAAAGTTATTATTTATTTCCTTATATCATGATAAATGTTTATTATTCATGCTAGAATTGTATTAACCAGAAACATGATACATGTGTGAATACATGGACAAACAGAGTGTCACTAGTATGCCTCTACTTGACTAGCTCGTTGATCAAAGATGGTTATGTTTCCTAGCCATAGATAAAGAGTTGTCATTTGATTAACGGGATCACATCATTAGGAGAATGATGTGATTGACTTGACCCATTCCGTTAGCTTAACACTTGATCTTTTAGTTTGTTGCTATTGCTTTCTTCATGACTTATACATGTTCCTATGACTATGAGATTATGCAACTCCCATTTACCGGAGGAACACTTTCTGTGCTACCAAACGTCACAACGTAACTGGGTGATTATAAAGGTGCTCTACAGGTGTCTCCAAAGGTACTTGTTGGGTTGGCGTATTTCAAGATTAGGATTTGTCACTCCGATTGTCGGAGAGGTATCTCTGGGCCCTCTCGGTAATGCACATCACTTAAGCCTTGCAAGCATTGCAACTAATGAGTTAGTTGCGGGATGATGTATTACGGAATGAGTAAAGAGACTTGCCGGTAACGAGATTGAACTAGGTATTGAGATACCGACGATAGAATCTCGGGAAAGTAACATACCGATGACAAAGGGAACAACGTATGTTGTTATGCGGTCTGACCGATAAAGATCTTCGTAGAATATGTGGGAGCCAATATGAGCATCCAGGTTCCGCTATTGGTTATTGACCGGAGACGTGTCTCGGTCATGTCTACATAGTTCTCGAACCTGTAGGGTCCGCACGCTTAACGTTTCGATGACAGTTATATTATGAGTTTATATGTTTTGATGTACCGAATGATGTTCGGAGTTCCGGATGTGATCACGGACATGACGAGGAGTCTCGAAATGGTCGAGACATGAATATTGATATATTGGAAGCCTATGTTTGGATATCGGAAGTATTCCGGGTGAAATCGGGATTTTACCGGAGTACCGGGAGGTTACCGGAACCCCCCGAGAGCTTAATGGGCCATAGTGGGCCTTGTGGAGAAGAGGAGAGGCGGCCAGGGCAGGGCCATGCGACCCTCCTCTCGTAGTCCGAATAGGACAAGGAGAGGGGGGCCGCGGTGGAATTAGGTTTTTGGCTCCGTATCTGATCGTTTGGGGGTACGTGGATATATATAGGAGGAAGAAGTACATCAGTGGAGCAACAGGGGCCCACGAGGCAGGGGCGCGCCCTAGGGAGGGCGCCCTCCACCCTCGTGACCGCCTCATGGCTTTCTTGATGGAGGGTCCAAGTCTCCTGGATCTTATATGATGAGAAAATCACATTTCTGAAGGTTTCATTCCGTTTGGACTCCGTTTGATATTCCTTTTCTTCGAAACCCTAAAACAGGCAAAAAACAGCAATTCTGGGCTGGGCCTCCGGTTAATAGGTTAGTCCCAAAAATAATATAAAAGTGGAAAATAAAGCACAATATAGTCCAAAACAGTAGATAATATAGCATGGAGCAATCAAAAATTATAGATACGTTGGAGACGTATCAAGCATCCCCAAGCTTAATTCCTGCTCGTCCTCGAGTAGGTAAATGATAGAAAGAGAATTTTTGATGCGGAGTGCTACTTGGCATAATTTTAATGTAATTCTTCTTAATTGTGGTATGAATATTCAGATCTGAAAGATTCAAGACAAAAGTTCATATTGACATAAAAATGATAATACTTCAAGCATACTAACTAGGCAATTATGTCTTCTCAAAATAACATGGCCAAAGAAAGTTCATCCCTACAAAATCATATAGTTTAGTCATGTTTCATTTTCATCACACAAGAATGCTCTCATCATGCACAACCCTGATGACAAGCCAAGCAATTGTTTCATACTTTAGTAATCTCAAGCCTATAAACTTTCACGCAATATATGAGCGCGAGCCATGGACATAGCACTTGTTGGGGAACGTAGCAGAATTTTAGAAATTTCTACACATCACCAAGATCAATCTATGGAGTCATCTAGCAACGAGGGAGAGGGGAATGCATCTACATACCCTTGTAGATCGCGAGCGGAAGCGTTCAAGAGAACGGGGTTGATGGAGTCGTACTCCTCGTGATCCAAATCACCGATGACCGAGCGCCGAACGGACGGCACCTCCGCGTTCAACACACGTACGGTTGGGAAGACGTCTCCTCCTTCTTGATCCAGCAAGGAAAGGAAAGGTTGATGGAGATCCAGCAGCACGACAGCGTGGTGATGGAAGCAGCGGTGATCTCGGCAGGGCTTCGCCAAGCTCCAACGAGAGAGAGAGGTGTTACGAGGGGAGAGGGAGGTGCCAGGGACTTGGGTACGGCTGCCCTCCCTCCCCCCACTATATATAGGGCCCCTAGGGGGGGCACCGGCCCTAGGATATGGGATCTCCAAGGGAGGGCGGCGGCCAAGGGGGACTTGCGCCCCAAGCCAAGTGGGGCGCCCCCCACCCCTAGGGTTTCCAACCCTAGGCATAGGGGGAGGGCCATGGGGGCGCACCATCCCACCAGGGGATGGTTCCCCTCCCACTTCATCCCATGGGGCCCTCTGGGATAGGTGTCCCCACCCGGTGGACCCCCGGGACCCTTCCGGTGGTCCCGGTACAATACCGATTACCCCTGAAACTTTCCCGATGGCCGAAACTGGACTTCCTATATATAAATCTTCACCTCCGGACCATTCCGGAACTCCTCGTGACGTCCGGGATCTCATCCGGGACTCCGAACAACTTTCGGGTTACCGCATACTAATATCTCTACAACCCTAGCGTCACCGAACCTTAAGTGTGTAGACCCTACGGGTTCGGGAGACACGCAGACATGACCGAGACGACTCTCCGGTCAATAACCAACAGCGGGATCTGGATACCCATGTTGGCTCCCACATGTTCCACGATGATATCATCGGATGAACCACGATGTCGAGGATTCAATCAATCCCGTATTCAATTCCCTTTGTCAATCGGTACGTTACTTGCCCGAGATTCGATCGTCGGTATCCCAATACCTCGTTCAATCTCGTTACCGGCAAGTCACTTTACTCGTACCGTAATGCATGATCCCGTGACCAAACACTTGGTCACATTGAGCTCATTATGATGATGCATTACCGAGTGGGCCCAGAGATACCTCTCCGTCATACGGAGTGACAAATCCCAGTCTCGATCCGTGTCAACCCAACAGATACTTTCGGGGATACCTGTAGTATACCTTTATAGTCACCCAGTTACGTTGTGACGTTTGGTACACCCAAAGCACTCCTACGGCATCCGGGAGTTACACGATCTCATGGTCTAAGTAAATGATACTTGACATTGGAAAAGCTCTAGCAAACGAACTACACGATCTTGTGCTATGCTTAGGATTGGGTCTTGTCCATCACATCATTCTCCTAATGATGTGATCCCGTTATCAATGACATCCAATGTCCATAGTCAGGAAACCATGACTATCTATTGATCAACGAGCTAGTTAACTAGAGGCTCACTAGGGACATGTTGTGGTCTATGTATTCACACATGTATTATGATTTCCGGATAACACAATTATAGCATGAACAATAGACAATTACCATGAACAAGGAAATATAATAATAACCATTTTATTATTGCCTCTAGGGCATATTTCCAACAGTCTCCCACTTGCACTAGAGTCAATAATCTAGTTACATTGTGATGAATCGAACACCCATAGAGTTCTGGTGTTGATCATGTTTTGCTCGCGGAAGAGGTTTAGTCAACGGATCTGCGACATTCAGATCCGTATGTACTTTGCAAATATCTATGTCTCCATCTTGAACATTTTCACGAATGGAGTTGAAGCGACGCTTGATGTGCCTGGTCTTCTTGTGAAACCTGGGCTCCTTGGCAAGGGCAATAGCTCCAGTGTTGTCACAGAAGAGAATGATCAGCCCCGACGCATTGGGTATGACTCCTAGGTCAGTGATGAACTCCTTCATCCAGATTGCTTCATGCGCTGCCTCCGAGGCTGCCATGTACTCCGCTTCACATGTAGATCCCGCCACGACGCTTTGCTTGCAACTGCACCAGCTAACTGCCCCACCATTCAAAATATACACGTATCCGGTTTGTGACTTAGAGTCATCCAGATCTGTGTCGAAGCTAGCGTCGACGTAACCCTTTACGACGAGCTCCTCGTCACCTCCATATACGAGAAACATATCCTTAGTCCTTTTCAGGTACTTCAGGATGTTCTTGACCGCTGTCCAGTGTTCCATGCCGGGATTACTTTGGTACCTTCCTACCAAACTTACGGCAAGGTTTACATCAGGTCTGGTACACAGCATGGCATACATGATAGACCCTATGGCTGAGGCATAGGGGACGACACTCATCTTTTCTCTATCTTCTGCCGTGGTCGGACATTGAGCTGAGCTCAATTTCACACCTTGCAACACAGGCAAGAACCCCTTCTTGGACTGATCCATATTGAACTTCTTCAATATCTTATCAAGGTATGTGCTTTGTGAAAGACCTATGAGGCGTCTCGATCTATCTCTATAGATCTTGATGCCTAATATGTAAGCAGCTTCTCCAAGGTCCTTCATTGAAAAACACTTATTCAAGTAGGCCTTAATACTGTCCAAAAGTTCTATATCATTTCCCATCAAAAGTATGTCATCCACATATAATATGAGAAATGCTACAGAGCTCCCACTCACTTTCTTGTAAACGCAGGCTTCTCCATAAGTCTGCATAAACCCAAACGCTTTGATCATTTCATTAAAGCGAATGTTCCAACTCCGAGATGCTTGCACCAGCCCATAGATGGAGCGCTGGAGCTTGCATACCTTGTTAGCATTCTTAGGATCGACAAAACCTTCCGGCTGCATCATATACAATTCTTCCTTAAGAAAGCCGTTAAGGAATGCCGTTTTGACGTCCATTTGCCATATCTCATAATCATAGTATGCGGCAATTGCTAACATGATTCGGACGGACTTCAGCTTCGCTACGGGTGAGAAGGTCTCATCGTAGTCAACCCCTTGAACTTGTCGATAACCCTTAGCGACAAGTCGAGCCTTATAGATGGTAACATTACCATCCGCGTCCGTCTTCTTCTTAAAGATCCATTTATTCTCTATCGCTCGCCGATCATCGGGCAAGTCTGTCAAAGTCCATACTTTGTTTTCATACATGGATCCTATCTCGGATTGCATGGCTTCAAGCCATTTGTTGGAATCTGGGCCCGCCATTGCTTCTTCATAGTTCGAAGGTTCACCGTTGTCTAACAACATGATTTCCAGGACAGGGTTGCCATACCATTCTGGTGTGGAACGTGTCCTTGTGGACCTTCGAAGTTCAGTAGCAACTTGATCCGAAGTACCTTGATCATCATCATTAACTTCCTCTCTAGTCGGTGCAGGCACCACAGGAACATCTTCCTGAGCTGCGCTACTTTCCGGTTCAAGAGGCAGTACTTCATCGAGTTCTACTTTCCTCCCACTTACTTCTCTCGAGAGAAACTCTTTCTCCAGAAAGGACCCGTTCTTGGCAACAAAGATCTTGCCTTCGGATCTGAGGTAGAAGGTATACCCAATGGTTTCCTTAGGGTATCCTATGAAGACGCATTTTTCCGACTTGGGTTCGAGCTTTTCAGGTTGAAGTTTCTTGACATAAGCATCGCATCCCCAAACTTTTAGAAACGACAGCTTAGGTTTCTTCCCAAACCATAATTCATACGGTGTCGTCTCAACGGATTTAGACGGTGCCCTATTTAAAGTGAATGTAGCTGTCTCTAGAGCGTATCCCCAAAATGATAGCGGTAAATCAGTGAGTGACATCATAGATCGCACCATATCCAATAGAGTGCGATTACGACGTTCGGACACACCGTTACGCTGAGGTGTTCCAGGCGGCGTGAGTTGTGAAACGATTCCACATTTCCTTAAGTGCGTACCAAATTCGTGACTTAAATATTCTCCCCCACGATCTGATCGTAAGAATTTTATCTTTCGGTCACGTTGATTCTCTACCTCATTCTGAAATTCCTTGAACTTTTCAAAGGTCTCAGACTTGTGTTTCATCAAATAGACATACCCATATCTACTTAAGTCATCAGTGAGAGTGAGAACATAACGATAGCCACCGCGAGCCTCAACGCTCATTGGACCGCACACATCAGTATGTATAATTTCCAATAAGTTGGTTGCTCGCTCCATTGTTCCGGAGAACGGAGTCTTGGTCATTTTACCCATGAGGCATGGTTCGCACGTGTCAAATGATTCGAAATCAAGAGACTCCAAAAGTCCATCTGTATGGAGCTTCTTCATGCGTTTGACACCGATGTGACCAAGGCGGCAGTGCCACAGATATGTGGGACTATCATTATCAATCTTACATCTTTTGGTATTCACACTATGAATATGTGTAACATCACGTTCGAGATTCATTAAGAATAAACCATTGACCAGCGGGCATGACCATAAAACATATCTCTCATATAAATAGAACAACCATTATTCTCGGATTTAAATGAGTAGCCATCTCGTATTAAACGAGATCCAGATACAATGTTCATGCTCAAAGCTGGCACTAAATAACAATTATTGAGGTTTAAAACTAATCCCGTAGGTAAATGTAGAGGTAGCGTGCCGACGGCGATCACATCGACCTTGGAACCATTCCCGACGCGCATCGTCACCTCGTCCTTCGCCAGTCTCCGCTTATTCCGCAGCTCCTGTTTTGAGTTACAAATGTGAGCAACCGCACCGGTATCAAATACCCAGGAGCTACTACGAGTACTGGTAAGGTACACATCAATTACATGTATATCACATATACCTTTAGTGTTGCCGGCCTTCTTGTCCGCTAAGTATTTGGGGCAGTTCCGCTTCCAGTGTCCCTTTCCCTTGCAATAAAAGCACTCAGTCTCAGGTTTGGGTCCATTCTTTGACTTCTTCCCGGCAACTGGTTTACCGGGCGCGGCAACTCCCTTGCCGTCCTTCTTGAAGTTCTTCTTACCCTTGCCTTTCTTGAAACTAGTGGTTTTATTGACCATCAACACTTGATGTTCCTTTTTGATTTCCACCTCCGCTGATTTCAGCATTGAAAATACTTCAGGAATAGTTTTCACCATCCCCTGCATATTGTAGTTCATCACAAAGCTCTTGTAGCTAGGTGGGAGCGACTGAAGGATTCTGTCAATGACCGCCTCGTCCGGGAGGTTAATGTCCAGCTGGGACAAGCGATTGTGCAACCCAGACATTTTGAGTATGTGCTCACTGACAGAACTATTTCCTCCATCTTACAACTGTAGAACTTGTCGGAGACTTCATATCTCTCGACCCGGGCATGAGCTTGGAAAACCATTTTCAGCTCTTCGAACATCTCATATGCTCCGTGTCGCTCAAAACGCTTTTGGAGCCCCGGTTCTAAGCTGTAAAGCATGCCGCACTGAACGAGGGAGTAATCATCAGCACATGACTGCCAAGCGTTCATAATGTCTTGGTTCTCTGGGATGGGTGCATCACCTAGCGGTGCTTCTAGGACATATGCTTTCCTGGCAGCTATGAGGATGATCCTCAGGTTCCGGACCCAGTCCGTATAGTTGCTGTCATCATCTTTGAGCTTGGTTTTCTCTAGGAATGCGTTGAAGTTGAGGTTGACATGAGCTTTGGCCATTTGATCTACAAGACATTTTGCAAAGGTTTTTAGACTAAGTTCATGATAATTAAGTTCATCTAATAAAATTATTTAATGAACTCCCACTCAGACAGACATCCCTCTAGTCATCTAAGTGATACATGATCCGAGTCAACTAGGCCGTGTCTGGTCATCACGTGAGACAGACTAGTCATCATCGGTGAACATCTTCATGTTGATCGTATCTTCTATACGACTCATGTTTGACCTTTTGGTCTTTCGTGTTCCGAGGCCATGTCTGTACATGCTAGGCTCGTCAAGTCAACCTAAGTGTTTTGCATGTGTAAATCTGGCTTACACCCGTTGTATGTGAATGTTAGAATCTATCACACCCGATCATCACGTGGTGCTTCGAAACAACGAACTTTCGCAATGGCGCACAGTTAGGGGGAACACTTTCTTGAAATTATGTGAGGGATCATCTTATTTACTACCGTCGTTCTCAGAAAATAAGAAGCAAAAACATGATAAACATCACATGCAATCAAATAGTGACATGATATGGCCAATATCATTTGCTCCTTTTGATCTCCATCTTCGGGGCGCCATGATCATCATCGTCACCGGCATGACACCATGATCTCCATCATCATGATCTACATCATCGTGTCTTCTTGAAGTTGTCTCGTCATCTATTACTTCTACTACTATGGCTAACAGTTTAGCAATAAAGTAAAGTAATTACATGACGTTTATGTTGACACGCAGATCATAAATAAATTAAGACAACTCCTATGGCTCCTGCCGGTTGTCATACTCATCGACATGCAAGTCGTGATTCCTATTACAAGAACATGATCAATCTCATACATCACATATATCATTCATCACATCCTTTTGGCCATATCACATCACATGGCACATGCTGCAAAAACAAGTTAGACGTCCTCTAATTGTTGTTGCAAGTTTTTACGTGGCTGCTATAGGTTTCTAGCAAGAACGTTTCTTACCTACGCCAAAACCACAACGTGATATGCCAATTTCTATTTACCCTTCATAAGGACCCTTTTCATCGAATCCGATCCGACTAAAGTGGGAGAGACAGACACCCGCCAGCCACCTTATGCAACTAGTGCATGTCAGTCGGTGGAACCAGTCTCACGTAAGCGTACATGTAAGGTCGGTCCGGGCCGCTTCATCCCACGATGCCGCCGAATCAAGATAAGACTAGTAACAACAAGTAATTTGACAAAATCAACGACCACAACAACTTGTGTTCTACTCGTGCATAGAAACTACGCATAAACCTGGCTCTGATACCACTGTTGGGGAAAGAATTTTAAAATTTTCTACGCATCACCAAGATCAATCTATGGAGTCATCTAGCAACGAGGGAGAGGGGAGTGCATCTACATACCCTTGTAGATCACGAGCGGAAGCGTTCAAGAGAACGAGGTTGATGGAGTCGTACTCGTCGTGATCCAAATCACCGATGACCGAGCGCCAAACGCATGGCACCTCCGCGTTCAACACACGTACGGTTGGGAAGATGTCTCCTCCTTCTTGATCCAGCAAGGTAAGGAGAGGTTGATGGAGATCCAGCAGCACGACGGCGTGGTGATGGAAGCAGCGTGATCTCAGCAGGGCTTCGCCAAGCTCCAACGAGAGAGAGAGAGGTGTTACGAGGGGAGAGGGAGGCGCCAGGGAGTTGGGTACGGCTGCCCTCCCTCCCCCCACTATATATAGGGCCCCTAGGGGGGCCTCTGGCCCTAGGAGATGGGACTCCAAGGGGAGCGGCGGCCAAGGGGGACTTGCCCCCCAAGCCAAGTGGGGCGCCCCCACCCCTAGGGTTTCCAACCCTAGGCACAGGGGGAGGCCCGTGGGGGGCGCACCAGCCCACCAGGGGCTGGTTCCCCTCCCACTTCAGCCCATGGGCCCTCCGGGATAGGTGGCCCCACCCGGTGGACCCCCGGGACCCTTTCGGGGGTCCCGGTACAATACCGATTACCCCCGAAACTTTCCCGATGGCCGAAATTGGACTTCCTATATATAAATCTTCACCTCCGGACCATTCCGGAACACCTTGTGACATCCGGGGTCTCATCTGGGACTCCAAACAACTTTCAGGTTAGCGCATACTAATATCTCTACAACCCTAGCGTCCCCGAACCTTAAGTGTGTAGACCCTACGGGTTTGGGAGACACGCAGACATGACCAAGACGACTCTCTGGTCAATAACCAACAGTAGGATCTGGATACCCATGTTGGCTCCCACATGTTCCACGATGATCTCATCGGATGAACCACGATGTCGACGATTCAATCAATCCCGTATTCAATTCCCTTTGTCAATCGGTACGTTACTTGCCCGAGATTCGATCGTCGGTATCCCAATACCTCATTCAATCTCGTTACCGGCAAGTCACTTTACTCGTACCGTAATGCATGATCCCGTGACCAAACACTTGGTCACATTGAGCTCATTATGATGATGCATTACTGAGTGGGCCCAGAGATACCTCTCCGTCATACGGAGTGACAAATCCCAGTCTCGATCCGTGTCAACCCAACAGATACTTTCGGGGATACCTGTAGTATACCTTTATAGTCACCCAGTTACGTTGTGACGTTTGGTACACCCAAAGCACTCCTACGGCATCCGGGAGTTACACGATCTCATGGTCTAAGGAAATGATACTTGACATTGGAAAAGCTCTAGCAAACGAACTACACGATCTTGTGCTATGCTTAGGATTGGGTCTTGTCCATCACATCATTCTCCTAATGATGTGATCCCATTATCAATGACATCCAATGTCCATAGTCAGGAAACCATGACTATCTATTGATCAACGAGCTAGTTAACTAGAGGCTCACTAGGGACATGTTGTGGTCTATGTATTCACACATGTATTATGATTTCCGGATAACACAATTATAGCATGAACAATAGACAATTACCATGAACAAGGAAATATAATAATAACCATTTTATTATTGCCTCTAGGGCATATTTCCAACAGCACTATGGGTGGAATAGAATATAATGAGGGGGTTATGTGGAGAAGACAAAAAAGGAGAAAGTCTCACATCAACGAGGCTAATCAATGGGCTATGGAGATGCCCACCGATTGATGTTAATGCAAGGAGTAGGGATTGCCATGCAACGGATGCACTAGAGCTATAAATGTATGAAAGCTCAACAAAAGAGACTAGTGGGTGTGCATCCAACTTGCTTGCTCACGAAGACCTAGGGCACTTGAGGAGGCCCATTGTTGGAATATACAAGCCAAGTTCTATAATGAAAAATTCCCACTAGTATATGAAAGTGATAACATGAGAGACTCTCTACTATGAAGATCATGGTGCTACTTTGAAGCACAAGTGTGGTAAAAGGATAGTAACATTGTCCCTTCTCTCTTTTTCTCTCATTTTTTGGGCCTTTTATTTTTTATGGCCTTTATTTTTTTGGGCCTTCTCTTTTTTTATGGCCTTTCTTTTTTTATTTATTCCTCACTTGGGACAATGCTCTAATAATGATGATCATCACACTTTTATTTATTTACAACTCAATGATTACAACTCGATACTAGAACAAAGATGACTCTATATGAATGCCTCCGGCGGTGTACCGGAATATGCAATGAACCAAGAGTGACATTTATGAAAGAATTATGAACGGTGGCTTTGCCACAAATACTATGTCAACTACATGATCATGCTAAGCAATATGACAATGATGAATGTGTCAAACGAAATGATGGAAAGTTGCATGGGAATATATCTCGGAATGGCTATGGAAATGCCATAATAGGTAGGTATGGTGGCTGTTTTGAGGAAGATATAAGGAGGTTTATGTGTGAAAGAGCGTATCATATCACAGGGTTTGGATGCACCGGCAAAGTTTGCGCCAACTCTCAATGTGAGAAAGGGAAATGCACGGTACCGAAAAGGCTAGCAAGGATGGAAGGGTGAGTGTGCATATAATCCATGGAATCAACATTAGTCATAAAGAACTCACATACTTATTGCAAAAATCTACAAGTCATCAAAAACCTCGGCACTACGCGCATGCTCCTAGGGGGGTAGATTGGTAGGAAAAGACCATCGCTCGTCCCCGACCGCCACTCATAAGGAAGACAATCAAACAACACCTCATGTTTCAAATTTGTTGCATAACATTTACCATACGTGCATGCTACGGGCCTTGCAAACTTCAACACAAGTATTTCTCAATTTCACAACTACTCAACTAGCATGACTTTGATATTATTACCTCCATATCTCAAAACAATTATCAAGCATCAAACTTTTCTTAGTATTCAACACACTCATACGAAAGTTTTATTATTAATCTTGCATACCAAGCATATTAGGATTTTAAGCAAATTACCATGCTAATAAGATTCTCAAAATAATCTAAGTGAAGCATGAGAGATCAATAGTTTCTATAAAACAAATCTACCACTGTGCTCTAAAAGATAGAAGTGAAGCACTAGAGCAAAAACTATAAGGCTCAAAAGATATAAGTGAAGCACATAGAGTATTCTAACAAATTCCAAATCATGTATGGCTCTCTCAAAAGGTGTGTACAGCAAGGATGATTGTGGTAGACTAACAAGCAAAGACTCAAATCATAAAAGACGCTCCAAACAAAACACATATCATGTGGTGAATAAAAATATAGCTCCAAGTAAAGTTACCGATAGAAGTAGACGAAAAAGAGGGGATTGCTTCCGGGGCATCCCCAAGCTTTGGCTTTTAGGTGTCCTTAGATTATCTTGGGGGTTCCATGGGCATCCCCAAGCTTAGGCTCTTGCCACTCCTTGTTCCATAATCCATCAAATCTTTATCCAAAACTTGAAATCTTCACAACATAAAACTTAAAGTAGAAAACTCGTGAGCTCCGTTAGCGAAAGAAAACAAAAGACCACTTCAAGGTACTATAATGAACTCATTCTTTATTTATATTGGTGTTAAACCTACTGTATTCCAACTTTCCTATGGATTATAAACTATTTTACTAGCCATAGATTCATCAAAATAAGCAAACAACACACGAAAAAGAGAATCTGTCAAAAACAGATCAGTCTGTAGTAATCTGTAGCTAACGTAAGATCTGGAACCCCAAAAATTCTAAAATAAATTGCTGGACGTGAGGAATTTATCTATTAATCATCTGCAAAAAGAATTAACTAAATAGCACTCTCCAAATAAAAATAGCAGCAGTTCTCGTGAGCGCTAAAGTTTCTGTTTTTTACAGCAAGTTCAACAAGACTTTTATCAAGTCTTCCCAATGGTTCTACTTCTCTACTACTAATAAACAATCAAAAATTATTTTTTCTACGCACACCTAACAAAATGTATGTGGACATATCACCACCACAGGATTAAGCCCAGACAACTTAATCTAACAGCCATAATTAATCTAATTGCGATGTGGTGTACGCTTAGCAATTTACCTAGGCTGACCGTACTCCACCAGGTTGAAAATCACCGCGTCCGCAGCCCCTTCCATCGCGCGATCATCGTAGAAAAAAAAGAAACTGGCTGCCCTCGCCTCCCTTCGGCCACAGCCCTGATGCCTTCCTTTCTTGCGCACACCCCACGATGCCTGGCAACCCCATCTCCTCCTTGTACCACGCCGTCGAGTAGGCGGAGGCTCCTCCGTCACCTCCTCCACGATCATCATGTCCTCTACCCTATTTGAGATCTGATTGTCCTCCTGCACGCCGATTCCCTGCAACATCACGGCTGCCCTACACCTGCACGTGAGCCCACCGCCGCCACGGGAGCCTGCCCGCCATCGCTTCACGAGCCTGCCTCCACTGAGGCCGCTGCCATGCGAGCCTGCCGTCGCCGCGTGAACCGGCTTCCGCTGAGGCCTCCGCCACGCGAACCCGCATCCACCACACCCGAATGACAGGACGACAACAAGCTTTTCTTAAAACATGCAGATCCAATAGGACTTACGTAATATTCATCCGTCCATGTTGTGATTATTTGCATGCAAATAGAGCTGGATGTTAACACTGTAATCAACACTTGGGGTGCACCGATTGCACTACTTGGGGTACTTTGGGGCTAGCTTACAGATTCAAAGCGCTGCTTTGGTGTTGTGTTTTGTATGCTTCGAATTTATATTATTTCTCTCTCCCTGATCAAGATTCTAGCAGAGTGTGGACTAGGAATATGCAGGATTGTGATTCAGCTGTTGTAGAAATTTGTCGCAAGAGTTTACTGAACAGTTTTTTATCATGCTTCTTATTCTCCATTATTGATTCTCGAACTGCTCTCAGGGTCTGCTATGTACTTTGGATACTGTGAGCACATGATGTTTGTGGTAATATTCCCAAAAACAAGTGATTGATGCACCGTGGTACTCATTGATGCATCTCTTTCACAGTTTTCTTATTCTGACTTAGTTGTTGACTTGTTGTAAAGGTTAACTGATTCTGAAGTTACCAAAGGAGCTCTAGGTGGGGGATTGTAATCATAAAAGATGGGCCTTTTCCGCTTGAAGTAACGGTTCAGCGACTTTATTTCAAGGGCATATGTTCTCATTGGTTACCTGAAATCATTTTGTTCTTACTTTTACCTTCACTCATTGATAGTTACATACGAATCGATTTCATCATAGTATTGTCACATGTGATTTAATTGGCTCAAGCTGTCGGTATTCGTCGAACAAGGTTCTATAAATATTTTAAGCAATTAACTCTATATATGGCCGCCAGACTAAGTTGCATGAGCAAGAATGCATGTTTTGCTGAATTATTTTGCAGATTTTTAGTCAATGAAATAAATGGTTATACAGATGTATGTTCGGTATAATTGGACTGCGGTTCTATGATCCCTATCCGTTGAGGTTTGGCAAGTTATAAAAAATAGGTACAATGAAATTCCATTTATTAAGCTTTCTGTCGAACTTTTCATGTCACCAAAGGTTCAGAAATGATGCTTGTCTAGAGGAAGATAGTAGCATGGCTTGTACTTTAGGTCTGTAGGAACACAAGTGTCGGGGGTTTGGTGCGACATATGCCAACGGATGGCTTATCATGGTGGGGGCGAGTAGAACTTCGCCGGTGCCTGGAAACGGGATGAGGCGAAGACATGCACGCCGGCTCTTACCCAGCTTGAGGGCTCTCCGGGGAGATAATACCCCTACTGCTGCTCTACGGGGTCTCCGCATGATCACTATGGTCAAGCGCTTACACGGTTGCTCCTTGAGCTATGTATGGTGGTACGAGAGGGCCAGGCTAGCTCTTTCCCTCTATCTGGTGAAGTATAGAACTACTGGGATCCAACCCTTTGCATTGGTGCCCTGGGGGGTTTATATAGGCCTACCCCCCCCAGGGGTACAATGGTAATGTGACTGCGCGCGGGCCCAGCCGTCAGTGTCTCCGACCTCCGACTTCTTCGCCGGCTGCTAGGGCCCGCCAACTGGTGGGCCCCGCCGACTGGTCTGGTACGGAGCCGACAGGCCACGTCCGCCGCGGGCGGGTCTTGCCGGCTGCTGATTACTGTAGCCGTGCTCCTGATGATGCAAGCTTGGTCATGGGGTCGTGGCAACAGCCCCGCCGCCTGGCGGGCGATCACTATGGCCACTCCCCATCTCTTCTTGATTAATGGCGCGTGGGCCCGGGGGAGGGCTCGGCCGACTCCCCCGGGCCGACTCCCGTTGGGTCCGACTGGCGGTGCTCCCGCCGTCTCCCGAGGTCTCGCTGGCTGGTGGGCCCTGCTGCCTCCAGGCCGTACAGACAAGCCGTCGTGGGCGCAGGACCAGGTACAGTGGTGCTGATGTCAGGGCCGGCTGGGCAACAGTGCCACGCCGCGGGGAGATCTTCCCAAGTACGGCGCGCTGTAGCCATGCCTGCCCTTGGTAAGGGGCGGGGAGTGGGCTTCATTGTAGCCACGCCCCTGCCCCGTCCCCCTCGATGAGGTCACGGTTTGTTGGAGTCGGCGGCCGACTCCCCAAAGCCGGCTTCTCTGGAAGTCGTCCCTGTGACTCGGCCGTGAGCGGGAAGTCGGCCGCCTTGCCGTAGACTCCCCAGGAGGCGGCTCTTCGCCCTGTGGTCTTGAGGGGCGCAGCCTGCCCCGATGTCTTGAAAGGTCGTGGGGCTCGGGTTGGCCTACCCGTGGCCCATTACCCCGACAGTAGTCCCCGAAGCTGGTGAGGCGCCACGGACGATCGGCCGAGAAGCCTCAGCAGTTTCTCTTTCCGGGCGCAACACATGGTCTTGATTGACTTCCGCCGGGCTGACTAGAAGGAGTCGGACTCGCCCAACTCGGACTCACTCAATTCTGACTTGCTCAGTAGTTCGAACGTCGCGGCGGGATTTCAAGTGGCGTGCTAGCTAAGCTTCCAGGCCGCCGCCCGTTCCTGGCCTGTCACACGAGGGCACGTGGCCAGGCCGTTCTGCCATCCCACGCGCGCGACGGGACAGGCCCATAGGCGGGGCCCGCCACTACCGCGCCTCGGCGCCCGAGCGGATCCGCTGCGGCCCTGGCGGGCGGTTGGGATTCCCGTGAAGTTACTGCGCGCAGTAACTTTACGTGGATCGTGGGGGTCGTGGGGCTGCGGGCGCAGTAAATCCCCACGTCCGCCCCCTCGGCTTCGTAGCCCATAGGACTATAAGTAGGGGGAAGAGGGGGGCACGCGCGCCCCTCCTTCCCACTACCCCTCGCTTCTTCCTCCTCGCAGCTCCTCGCTCTCCTGCTTCCTCTTCTCTTCTTCGCCTTGCCGCACGCCCAAGCTCCGGCGAACGCCGCGGCGACAGCTTCGCGATGAGCTCTTCCTCCGCTGCCGCGCCTCCCCCAGTGCGCTCCGGCACCTGGGACGGCTCCGAGGTCCACGAAGACCATATCGAGTTCCTCCGCCGGACCCGTCGGCTTCCCGGCGAGGATCGCGTGCAGGTGCGTCTCGCGCCGGAGGGGGAGATTTCCCCGGCCCCGCGGGAGGGCGAGCGGGTCATCTTCCGCTCGCACTGCCTGCGCGGGCTGGGGCTGCCGGCGAGCAGCTTCTTCCGGTCGTTCATGGAGTTTTACGGACTCCAGCCGCACCACCTCACCCCCAACACAGTGGTGCTGCTGTCCGCCTTCGTGGCTCTGTGCGAGGGCTTCCTTGGAGTCCTCCCCACCCTCGAGCTCTGGGGGGAGTTCTTCTTCTCCAAGCTCGGCACCCAGGCCGCGGGCGTGCCGGCTCAGTGCGGCGCCTTCATCGCCGTGCGAAGGACAGGAGCCGACAACCACTTCCCCTGCATCTCGCTGCTGAAGTCGGTGAAGATGTGGCAGCGGTCCTACTTCTATGTCAGGAACGTCGCCATGAGGAGCGACTGGGTTAATCTGCCGGCTTTCGAAGCCGGCCCGCCGGCTGGCAGACTGCCCAACTGGTCATACCGGGCCAGGTCGCTGACGCCTGCGGGAGCCGGCGCCATCACGCGACTCCGAGTGCTGACGCAGTCGGAGGGTCTGACTGGCCCGGACCTGCTGGCCGCCTTCGTCTCGCGCCGAGTTCTCCCACTCCAAGGCCGCCCTCACCTGATATGCCAGATGAGCGGGGGCCGCGACCCGAGTCGGATGTGCACCAAGGACATGCCTCACGAAGAGGTGGCCCTGATGCTGAACTACCTCTCGGACAGCAGGCTCCCGGAGGACTGGCGATTCAGCAAGGAGCCATACTCCCGTGCCAACCCCCCGCCCGTGGTGAGTCGCCTTTCTTTTCTTTAGATTGTCTTCTTCTTGCCGAGTCTTGTTCTAATCAGTCTGCTTTTTGGTTAGAATCCCCTTCTTCACCCACCAGCTGGCACCTCGGTGCCGGCTCGTGAGTTCGCCGCCGATCGGGCGGAGAGCGACGTCGACGACCCTGATCTGGGGGCGGCGGCTCTGGAAGACGACGCTGAAGGAGGAGGAGGCATGACAGGCGACTTCAGGCCCTCGGCTACCTTCGCCGACTGGCCTGAAGACGACGCCGAGGGAGGAGTTGCCCCTCACCATCGGCCAGGAGCCAGCCAGCCGGGCGCGGACTCTTCTGCCGCGTCGGGCGCTCCAGGCGGCGGGAAGAAGCGCCGGGCTGCGCCGACTTTGTTTGGCAGCCGGCCGAAGAAGCCCAAGGGCTTGGCTGCGGCGACCCGGCCGGACGAGGCAGCCGCGAAGGCCATCCTCTTCCGTAAGGAAGTGAAGAAGCCGCTGTTGGTCTCTGCGTGAGTATTCTAACTTCAAAGTTTATCCTTTCTTCGTGTTTTGTCTGAGTCTCTGCTCGCCCTTCTTTCTTCAGGGCTCCCCTCTCTCTTGAGCGGGCCACCGCCGCCTCCATCATGGGGTCAGCGGGGACGCCCGCCAACACTCGGCGGATAGACCCCGCTGCCGACCTCCAGGAGGCGACGGAGCGAAATGCGCAGGAGAAGCGCAATGAAGAAGAAGCCCTCCGTCTGGAGAAGGCGGAGGCCGACAGGGTGGAGGCCTCCGCCAAGAAAAAACTGGCGGAGGCCGAAGCCGCCACCGCGGTGAAGCAGCAGGCTGAGGAAGCCGCACGCCGCCAGGCGGCCTTGCTTGTTACCCCGCCGAACTCTGCGCCACCGCCGGAGTTCACGGGGCAGACTGGGGGAGCCGGCAGGGAGAACCTTGTCGAGGAGAAGGAAGGCGGAGAGCCCTCTACTCCGGGCGCGAACGTTCTGCCGCCGCCTCCGCCGCCGTCTGAAGGCGTGTGAGGCGAGCAGCCAGCGGACCCTCCGGTGCCGCCAACCGAAGAAGAGGCCGTGGCGAGGCTACTCCTCCAGGTCGGCTCGCCAGCGCGCCGTCGTCTGAAGAAGGTGACTTCGGCACCCCGCCCCCTGGAGGCCAGCACCGCCAGCTCCGCGGCTCCAGATGCCGAGGCGACGAGCGCCGCACCTGTTGGGTGGGTGCGGGGAGGCGGCACAGGGCCGCTGAACCGGGCGCTCCTGGACGTCCAGGTGAAGCTCCGCGCTGAGGGCGACGCCCTCCAAAGCTGCACCAAGGCGTTCCTGGCGTCGCGGGCGGCCGTCCGGGTATGTCTTTTCTTTGGGCCTTTATTTTTCTTGTTCCTCTCTGTGGGGGCGCGCCAGCGCACCCACTGGGTGTAGTCCCCGAGTTTCGGGTCGGCTGCTGAGCAGGCGGTCTGGAACTCCAATTTGATGAACTTCTGGTGTACTAACTTTGTCTGAAATGCTTGTTGGAGGACTACCACAACCTTCGCGTCACCGCCTTCAACCGTAATGTTGAAGAGTTGGGCAAGCGGACCGCCGACTTGGCGGAGAGCCGGAGTAAGTCCTTCTCCTTTTTCTCTTCTCTGCGGGGGCGCGCTAGCGCACCCGCGGGCTGTAGTCCCCGAGAATCGGGCTGACTGCTGAGCAGCCAGGCCGGATCTCCCCGGCGACCTACTTTATTGACGACTGCTGTCTTTCTTTCTTTCCTTCAGGGGCCAACGCTGCTCTTCAACAGCAGCTGAGCGAAGCCAACTCCGCTCTGCTCACCAAAGGGGAGGAGTGCGGCAAGCTCGCCGCGGAGTGTGATCTGCTGACCACTCAGTTGGCAGAACAGAAGGGGCTGCTTGCAAAGTCGCAGAGGGAGGCGGAGGAGACGGAGGCCGCCCTCCTGGCCGAGTTTGCGAGCGAGCGCTCTTCTTGGTCTGACAAGGAGGCGATGCTGTCCTCCGGCTTCCACGAGATCGAAGACATCATTGATGGTGAGTCTCTTTGTTTTCTTTCTTTGAGCCGCCGACCTAGGTCGTGCCGACTCCTGGTTTTTGACTCGCTTTTTTGTTTCTTCGTGTCTTTTGCAGACTTCTTCCCTGGGCAGTCTCAGGCCGCTATCCAAGCCATTGAGGCCGATCATGCAAGTCGGAGGGCGGCGGGCGCAGAGATCGCCGTCGATGCCCCCCGAACTCTTGATGAGCACATCTTGAGTATCGAGGCTCGCCTCCGGCCGGCTCATCGGATGCTGCGCTGGCTTCAGCGCGTCGGCGCCTAGGTGATCTCCGCCCTTTGGCCGGATATGCAGACTCCGCGCACCCCCAGCCTGATGGCCAACTGGTTGGAGGTCGCGGCTGGTCGCCTCGAGACCTTGAAGGGCTCTTCGGCCCGGGCTGGAGCGCGCCGGGCCTTGGAGTTCGTCAAGGCGTGCTACCCGGGGCTGGATCTAGACCGGTTGGCCATGCTTCGGTCAGAGGCCCAGCCGGAGCTGGCTGCTGCGGAAGACGCCCTCGTCAAGTGTGCTGCGGCGATCGCCGAGTAAACTCACACGAGCATCTTCATCCCCGAGCGGTCCGAAGACGGCAAGGAGGTCCCGCCGGAGTGGTTTGGGATGAACCCAGACTACAACGAAGACTCGGCGGAGGTGATCGGCTCCAGCGTCGAGGAGGAGGACGAGGCGGAGGATGAGGCGAGGCGGAGGCACCAGAAGACAGAGCAGATGGCCAGCCTCAGCCCGACCGCGCCTCCAGCAACGAGCTGCGTGTGACTGATCCGACTGCTGCCGGAGGCGATCAAGCCGAGACTAGTCGGCCGACCGCCGCCGACGGTTGATGCTGGCGCCTCCTCCGACCCCCCGACTCCGTCTGCCGCCTCCTAAGCCGCCGCTGTGTCTTTTGTTTTATCTGCTTCAGTAGTCTTTTGAAGAACTTGTTAATTCGCACAATTTCACCCGCAGGGTGTATTCTGAACCTCTGCTTGACAATTTGGCCAAGGGCCTGTGTTATATATATATGTCTATCTTTTCTTGCTCATTGCTCTTTTGGCTGTTTTCCTTTGCCGCTTTCTCCTAGTTGCCTGCCTTGCCAATCGGACAGCCGCTCTGCAGACTGTTGCTGGATCAAGTGCTAGGCTACTTTGGGAAAGCAAGTACTTAGCCGATTTTAAGATTGTTTGAGCAAGTTGGATAGAAAATGACAATCCGACTGTCCGAGAGTCAATTTGCGAGAAGGGCTTGGAAGCCGTCTTGAGCTATGTTTTACGCTTTGAGTCCCTAGCCATTTTTCGTGCGATCACCCATTCTACCTTACCTCTGCCCACCATACAGTCGCTCTGCAAGCTGCGGCTTCTGACAGAAGACGGCTTAGATGTTACACACTACTTGTTCGGCTGCAGGAAGCATTTCATAGTGCAAGGCGGCAAGTCCCCGGGCCGACTTGTCGAGCCCGGTGCCAAGCGGCATGACAAAGAGTAACATACTTGTAGGCATAATTTTTATCATATAGACAAAAGAGGGCAGTCCCCGAGCTCGTCTCGGGGGGCCCGAAGTCTTGGTACTTTAATACAAAGGGTAGCGTGTGTTGGAAATATGCCCTAGAGGCAATAATAAAAGCATTATTATTATATTTCCTTGTTCATGATAATTGTCTTTATTCATGCTATAATTGTGTTATCCGGAAATCGTAATACATGTGTGAATAATAGACACCAACATGTCCCTAGTAAGCCTCTAGTTGACTAGCTCGTTGATCAACAGATAGTCATGGTTTCCTGACAATGGACATTGGATGTCATTGATAACGAGATCACATCATTAGGAGAATGATGTGATGGACAAGACCCAATCCTAAACATAGCACAAGATCGTATAGTTCGTTTGCTAGAGTTTTCCAATGTCAAGTATCCTTTCCTTAGACCATGAGATCGTGTAACTCCAGGATACCGTAGGAGTGATTTGGGTGTAACAAACATCACAACGTAACTGGGTGACTATAAAGGTATACTACGGGTATCTCCGAAAGTGTCTGTTGGGTTGACACGGATCAAGACTGGGATTTGTCACTCCGTATGACGGAGAGGTATCACTGGGCCCACTCGGTAATGCATCATCATAATGAGCTCAAAGTGACCAAGTGTTTGGTCACGGGATCAAGCATTACGGTATGAGTAAAGTGACTTGCCGGTAACGAGATTGAACGAGGTATTGGGATACCGACGATCAGATCTCGGGCAAGTAACATACCGATTGACAAAGGGAATTGTATACGGGGTTGCTTAAATCCTCGACATCGTGGTTCATCCGATGATATCATCGAGGAGCATGTGGGAGCCAACATGGGTATCCAGATCCCGCTGTTGGTTATTGACCAGAGAGCGATCTCGGTCATGTCTACATGTCTCCCGAACCCGTAGGGTCTACACACTTAAGGTTCGGTGACGCTAGGGTTGTAGGGATATGTATATGCAGTAACCCGAATGTTGTTCGGAGTCCCGGATGAGATCCCGGACATCACGAGGAGTTACGGAATGGTCCAGAGGTAAAGAATTATATATAGGAAGTGCTATTTCGGGCATCGGGACAAGTTTCGGGGTCACCGGTATTGTACCGGGACCACCGGAAGGGTCCCGGGGGTCCATCGGGTGGGGCCACCTGTCCCGGGGGGCCACATGGGCTGTAGGGGGTGCGCCTTGGCCTACATGGGCCAAGGGCACCATCCCCATGAGGCCCATGCGCCTAGGGTTTCAAGGAGGGAAGAGTCCCAAAGGGGGAAGGCACTCCTAGGTGCCTTGGGGAGGAGGGATTCCTCCCCTTGGCCGCACCCCCCTAGGAGATTAGATCTCCTAGTGCCGGCGCCCCCCCCCTTGGCGCTCCTATATATAGTGGGGAGATGGAGGACTTCTTACCTTGATCTTTGGTGCCTCCCTCTCCCTCTCCAACACATCCTCCTCCTCCATAGTGCTTGGCGAAGCCCTGCCGGAGTACTGCAGCTCCATCAACACCACGCCGTCGTGCTGCTGCTGGAGCCATCTTCCTCAACCTCTCCTTCCCCCTTGCTGGATCAAGAAGAAGGAGACGTTACGCTAACCGTATGTGTGTTGAACACGGAGGTGCCGTCCGTTCGGTGCTAGGATCTCCGGTGATTTGGATCACGTCGAGTACGCCTTCCTCATCCCTGTTCTTTGAACTCTTCCGCGCGTGATCTACAAAGGTATGTAGATGCAATCTAATCACTCATTGCTAGATGAACTCCTAGATGGATCTTGGTGAAACCGTAGGAAATTTTTTGTTTTCTGCAACGTTCCCCAACAGTGGCATCATGAGCTAGGTCTATGCATAGTTCTCTTGCACGAGTAGAACACAATTCGTTGTGGGCGTTGATGTTGTCAACTTTCTTGACGCTACTAGTCTTATCTTGCTTCAACGGTATTGTGGGATGAAGCGGCCCGGACCAACCTTACACGTACGCTTACGTGAGACCGGTTCCACCGACTAACATGCACAAGTTGCATAAGGTGGCTGGCGAGTGTCTGTCTCTCCCACTTTAATTGGAGCGGATTCGATGAAAAGGGTCCTTATGAAGGGTAAATAGAAGTTGACAAATCACGTTGTGGCTTTCATGTAGGTAAGAAAACGTTCTTGCTAGAACCCTACTTCAGCCACGTAAAACTTGCAACAACAATTAGAGGACGTCTAACTTGTTTTTGCAGCAAGTGCTTTGTGATATGATATGGCCAAAGTTGTGATGAATGATGAATGATCTATATGTGATGTATGAGATGTTCATGCTATTGTAATAGGAATCACGACTTGCATGTCGATGAGTATGACAACCGGCAGGAGCCATAGGAGTTGTCTATATTTTTTGTATGACCTGCGTGTCATTGAGAAACGCCATGTAAATTACTTTACTTTATTGCTAAACGCGTTAGCCATAGTAGTAGAAGTAATAGTTGGCGAGCAACTTCATGGAGACACGATGATGGAGATCATGGTGTCATGCCGGTGACAAGATGATCACGGAGCCCCAAGATGGAGATCAAAGGAGCTATGTGATATTGGCCATATCATGTCACTATTATTATTTGATTGCATGTGATGTTTATCATGTTTTTGCATCTTGTTTACTTAGAACGACGGTAGTAAATAAGATGATCCCTCATAATAATTTCAAGAAAGTGTTCCCCCTAACTGTGCACCGTTGCGACAGTTTGTTGTTTCGAAGCACCACATGATGATCTGGTGTGATAGATTCTAACGTTCACATACAACGGGTGTAAGACAGATTTACACATGCAAAACACTTAGGTTGACTTGACAAGCCTAGCATGTACAGACATGGCCTCGGAACACATAAGACCGAAAGGTCGAGCATGAGTCGTATAGAAGATACGATCAACATGAAGATGTTCACCGACGTTGACTAGTCCGTCTCACGTGATGATCGGACACGGCCTAGTTAACTCAGATCATGTTATACTTAGATGACTGGAGGGATGTCTATCTAAGTGGGAGTTCATTGAATAATTTGATTAGATGAACTTAATTATCATGAACTTAGTCTAAAATCTTTACAATATGTCTTGTAGATCAAATGGCCAACGTAGTCCTCAACTTCAACGCGTTCCTAGAGAAAACCAAGCTGAAAGACGATGGCAGCAACTACACGGACTGGGTCCGGAACCTGAGGATCATCCTCATAGCTGCCAAGAAAGATTATGTCCTACAAGCACCGCTAGGTGACGCACCTATTCTCCCTGCAGAACAAGACGTTATGAACGCTTGGCAGGCACGTATCGATGACTACTCCCTCGTTCAGTGCGGCATGCTTTACAGCTTAGAGCCGGGGCTCCAAAAACATTTTGAGAGACACGGAGCATATGAGATGTTCGAAGAGCTAAAAATGGTTTTCCAAGCTCATGCCCGGGTCGAGAGATATCAAGTCTCCGACAAGTTCTTCAGCTGTAAGATGGAGGAAAACAGTTCTGTCAGTGAGCACATACTCACTATGTCTGGGTTACATAACCGCTTGACTCAGCTGGGAGTTAATCTCCCGGATGACGCGGTCATTGACAGAATCCTTCAGTCGCTTCCACCGAGCTACAAGAGCTTTGTGATGAACTTCAATATGCAGGGGGATGGAAAAGACCATTCCTGAAGTATTTGCAATGCTGAAATCAGCAGAGGTAGAAGTCAAAAAGGAACATCAAGTGTTGATGGTGAATAAAACCACTAAGTTCAAGAAAGGCAAGGGTAAGAAGAACTTCAAGAAGGACGGCAAGGGAGTTGCCGCGCCCGGCAAGCAAGCTGCCGGGAAGAAGCCAAAGAATGGACCCAAGCCCGAGACTGAGTGCTTTTATTGCAAGGAGAGTGGTCACTGGAAGCGGAACTGCCCCAAATACTTAGCGGACAAGAAGGCCAGCAAAACAAAAGGTATATGTGATATACATGTAATTGATGTGTACCGTACCAGTACTCGTAGTAGCTCCTGGGTATTTGATACCGGTGCAGTTGCTCACGTTTGTAACTCAAAGCAGGAGCTGCGGAATAAGCGGAGACTGGTGAAGGACGAGGTGACGATGCGCGTCGGGAATGGTTCCAAGGTCGATGTGATCGCCGTCGGCACGCTACCTCTACATTTACCTACGGGATTAGTTTTGAACCTCAATAATTGTTATTTAGTGCCAAGTTTGAGCATGAACATTGTATCAGGATCTCGTTTAATACGAGATGGCTACTCATTTAAATCCGAGAATAATGGTTGTTCTATTTATATGAGAGATATGTTTTATGGTCATGCTCCGATGGTGAATGGTTTATTCTTAATGAATCTCGAGCATAATGCTACACATATTCATAGTGTGAATACCAAAAGATGTAAGATTGATAATGATAGTCCCACATACTTGTGGCACTGCCGCCTTGGTCACATAGGTGTCAAACGCATGAAGAAGCTCCATGTTGATGGACTTTTAGAGTCTCTTGATTACGAATCATTTGACACGTGCTAACCATGCCTCATGGGTAAAATGACCAAGACTCCGTTCTCAGGAACAATGGAGCGAGCAACCAACTTATTGGAAATCATCCATACTGATGTGTGCGGTCCAATGAGTGTTGAGGCTCGCGGTGGCTATCGTTATGTTCTCACCCTCACTGATGACTTGAGTAGATATGGGTATATCTACTTAATGAAACACAAGTCTGAAACCTTTGAAAAGTTCAAGGAATTTCAGAGTGAGGTTGAGAATCAACGTGACAGGAAAATCAAGTTCCTGCGATCAGATCGTGGAGGAGAATACTTGAGTCATGAGTTTGGCACACACTTAAGAAAATGTGGAATAGTTTCACAGCTCACGCCGCCTAGAACACCTCAGCGTAATGGTGTGTCCGAACGTCGTAATCGAACTCTGTTAGATATGGTGCGATCTATGATGTCTCTTGCTGATTTACCACTATCTTTTTGGGGGTATGCTTTAGAGACTGCCGCATTCACTTTAAATAGGGCTCCGTCAAAATCCGTTGAGACGACACCGTATGAATTATGGTTTGGGAAGAAACCTAAGCTGTCGTTTCTAAAAGTTTGGGGATGCGATGCTTAAGTCAAGAAACTTCAACCTGAAAAGCTCGAACCCAAGTCGGAAAAATGCGTATTCATAGGATACCCTAAAGAAACTATTGGGTACACCTTCTACCTTAGATCCGAAGGCAAGATCTTTGTTGCCAAGAATGGATCCTTTCTAGAGAAAGAGTTTCTCTCGAAAGAAGTAAGTGGGAGGAAAGTAGAACTTGATGAAGTATTACCTCTTGAACCGGAAAATGGCGCAACTCAAGAAAATGTTCCTGAGGTGCCTGCACCGACTAGAGAGGAAGTTAATGATGATGATCATGAAACTTCAGATCAAGTTGCTACTGAACTTCGTAGGTCCACAAGAACACGTTCCGCACCAGAGTGGTACGGCAACCCTGTCTTGGAAATCATGTTGTTAGACAACGGTGAACCTTCAAACTATGAAGAAGCGATGGCGGGCCCGGATTCTGACAAATGGCTAGAAGCCATGAAATCCGAGATAGGATCCATGTATGAAAACGAAGTATGGACTTTGACTGACTCGCCCGTAGAGCGGCGAGCCATAGAAAATAAATGGATCTTTAAGAAGAAGACAAACGCGGATGGTAATGTGACTATCTATAAAGCTCGGCTTGTCGCTAAGGGTTATCATAAGTTCAAGGTGTTGACTACGATGAGACTTTCTCACCGGTAGCGAAGCTGAAGTCCGTTCGAATCATGTTAGCATTTGCCGCATTCTATGATTATGAGATATGGCAAATGGACGTCAAAACGGCATTCCTTAATGGTTTCCTTAAGGAAGAATTGTATATGATGCAGCCGGAAGGTTTTGTTGATCCTAAGAATTCTGACAAGGTATGCAAGCTCCAACGATCGATTTATGGGCTGGTGCAAGCATCTCGGAGTTGGAACATTCGCTTTGATGAGATGATCAAAGCGTTTGGGTTTACGCAGACTTATGGAGAAGCCTGTGTTTACAAGAAAGTGAGTGGGAGCTCTGTAGCATTTCTCATATTATATGTAGATGACAAACTTTTGATGGGAAATGATATAGAACTCTTGGACAGCATTAAGGCCTACTTGAATAAGAGTTTTTCAATGAAGGACCTTGGAGAAGCTGCTTATATATTAGGCATCAAGATCTATAGAGATAGATCAAGACGCCTCATAGATCTTTCACAAAGCACATACCTTGATAAGATATTGAAGAAGTTCAATATGGACCAGTCTAAGAAGGGGTTCTTGCCTGTGTTGCAAGGTGTGAAATTGAGCTCAGCTCAATGTCCGACCACGGCAGAAGATATAGAAGAGATGAGTGTCATCCCCTATGCCTCAGCCATAGGTTCTATTATGTATGCCATGCTGTGTACCAGACCTGATGTAAACCTTACCGTAAGTTTGGTAGGAAGGTACCAAAGTAATCCCGGCAAGGAACACTGGACAGCGGTCAAGAATATCCTGAAGTACCTGAAAAGGACTAAGGAAATGTTTCTCGTTTATGGAGGTGACGAAGAGCTTGTCGTAAAAGGTTACGTCGATGCTAGCTTCGACACAGATCTGGATGACTCAAAGTCACAAACCGGATACATGTATATTTTGAATGGTGGGGCAGTAAGCTGGTGCAGTTGCAAGCAGAGCGTCGTGGCGGGATCTACATGTGAAGCGGAGTACATGGCAGCCTCGGAGGCAGCGCATGAAGCAATTTGGATGAAGGAGTTCATCACCGACCTAGGAGTCATACCCAATGCGTCGGGGCCAATCAAACTCTTCTATGACAACACTAGAGCTATTGCACTTGCCAAGGAGCCCAGGTTTCACAAGAAGACAAGGCACATCAAGCGTCGCTTCAACTCCATTCGTGAAAATGTTCAAGATGGAGACATAGATATTTGTAAAGTACACACGGACCTGAATGTAGCAGATCCGTTGACTAAACCTCTCCCTAGAGCAAAACATGATCAACACCAGAATTCCATGGGTGTTTGATTTATAACAATGTAACTAGATTATTGACTCTAGTGCAAGTGGGAGACTGTTGGAAATATGCCCTAGAGGCAATAATAAAATCATTATTATTATATTTCCTTGTTCATGATAATTGTCTTTATTCATGCTATAATTGTGTTATCCGGAAATCGTAATACATGTGTGAATAATAGACACCAACATGTCCCTAGTAAGCCTCTAGTTGACTAGCTCGTTGATCAACAGATAGTCATGGTTTCCTGACTATGGACATTGGATGTCATTGATAACGAGATCACATCATTAGGAGAATGATGTGATGGACAAGACCCAATCCTAAACATAGCACAAGATCGTATAGTTCGTTTGCTAGAGTTTTCCAATGTCAAGTATCCTTTCCTTAGACCATGAGATCGTGTAACTCCCGGATACCATAGGAGTGATTTGGGTGTACCAAACGTCACAACGTAACTAGGTGACTATAAAGGTATACTACGGGTATCTCCGAAAGTGTCTGTTGGGTTGACACGGATCAAGACTGGGATTTGTCACTCCATATGACGGAGAGGTATCACTGGGCCCACTCGGTAATGCATCATCATAATGAGCTCAAAGTGACCAAGTGTTTGGTCATGGGATCATGCATTACGGTACGAGTAAAGTGACTTGCCGGTAACGAGATTGAACGAGGTATTGGGATACCGACGATCAGATCTCGGGCAAGTAACATACCGATTGACAAAGGGAATTGTATACGGGGTTGCTTGAATCCTTGACATCGTGGTTCATCCGATGAGATCATTGAGGAGCATGTGGGAGCCAACATGGGTATCTAGATCCCGCTGTTTGTTATTGATCGGAGAGCGATCTCGGTCATGTCTACATGTCTCCCGAACCCGTAGGGTCTACACACTTAAGGTTCGGTGACGCTAGGGTTGTAGGGATATGTATATGCAGTAACCCGAATGTTGTTCGGAGTCCCTGATGAGATCCCGGACGTCAGGAGGAGTTACGGAATGGTCCGGAGGTAAAGAATTATATATAGGAAGTGCTATTTCGGGCATCGGGACAAGTTTTGGGGTCACCGGTATTGTACCGGGACCATCGGAAGGGTCCTGGGGGTCCACCGGGTGGGGCCACCTGTCCCGGGGGGCCACATGTGCTGTAGGGGGTGCGCCTTGGCCTACATGGGCCAAGGGCACCAGCCCCAAGAGGCCCATGCGCCTAGGGTTTCAAGGAGGGAAGAGTCCCAAAGGGGGAAGGCACCCCTAGGTGCCTTGGGGAGGAGGGATTCCTCCCCTTGGCCGCACCCCCCTAGGAGATTAGATCTCCTAGGGCCGGCGCCCCCCCCTTGGCCCTCCTATATATAGTGCGGAGATGGAGGACTTTTTACCTTGATCTTTGGTGCCTCCCTCTCCCTCTCCAACACATCCTCCTCCTCCATAGTGCTTGGCGAAGCCCTGCCGGAGTACTGCAGCTCCATCAACACCACGCCGTCGTGCTGCTGCTGGAGCCATCTTCCTCAACCTCTCCTGCCCCCTTGCTGGATCAAGAAGAAGGAGACGTTACGCTAATCGTACGTGTGTTGAACGCAGAGGTGCCGTCCGTTCGGTGCTAGGATCTCCGGTGATTTCGATCACCTCGAGTACGCCTTCCTCATCCCCATTCTTTGAACGCTTCCGCGCGTGATCTACAAAGGTATGTAGATGCAATCCAATCACTCGTTGCTAGATGAACTCCTAGATGGATCTTGGTGAAACCGTAGGAAATTTTTTGTTTTCTGCAATGTTCCCCAACAGCGTGGTACATACTGCATCAACTGTAAAATCTTCGGAGAAGATTTGCATTCCATGACCGCTCTGTCTCCTTGCCGGAGTCATCCCTCTTGCGTTCTTGGGGCTTCTGAGCGTCGATCAGGTAGTAGGAGTCATTTCCTAGTACTTTGCTGATGATGAAAGGGCCTTCCCAAGGCGGCGACAGCTTGTGCTGGCCGGCTGTTTGCTTGGTCAGCCAGAGTACAAGGTCGCCTTCTTGGAAAGATCTTGGCCTGACCTTCCTGTTGTGGTATCGGCGCAGGCTCTGCTGGTAGATGCTGGACCGGCTGAGTGCCAACAGCCGACCCTCTTCCAGCAGATCGACGCCGTCTTGTCGTGCTTCTTCTGCTTCCTCCTCGGTGTACATGGTGACTCATGGGGAGTCAAATTCTCTGTCCGTTGGGATGACGGCTTCAGCACCGTAGACGAGGAAGAAGGGCGTGAAGCCGGTTGACTTGTTTGGAGTCAGGCGCAGACTCTAGAGGACGGCTGGCAGCTTGCCGAGCCAGCAGCCAGTCGAGCGCTCCAGAGGCTCGATCAACCAAGGCGTGATGCCGAACAGGGTGAGGCCGTTTGCTCGCTCCACTTGGCCGTTTGACTTCGGGTGGGCGACGGAGGCTAGGTCCAGTCAGATGCCCTGTGTTGCGCAGAAACGGCCCAAGGCGCCTTTGGCAAAATTTGTGCCGTTGTCGGTGATGATGCTGTGTGGTATGCCGTACTGAATTGTGATATCGGTGATGAAGGTCACGGCAGTCGGACCGTTTAGTTTCTTAATTGGCTTTACTTCCACCCACTTGGTGAACTTGTCCACTGCAACAAGTAGGTGAGTCAGACCACCTCGTGCTGTTTTGAATGGTCCCACCATGTCTAGGCCCCAAACAACGAAAGGCCAAGCAATGGGGATGGTCTTGAGCGCGGAAGCCGGCTGGTGCGGCTTGGAGCTGAACTTCTGGCACCCTTTGCATTTTTGGACCAACTCCTTGGCCTCTTCCAAGGCAGTCGGCCAAAACAAGCCGTGCCGAAAAGCTTTGGCGATGAGTGCTCTTGAAGCCGCATGGTGGCCACATTCGCCTTGATGGATGTCTTTGAGGATCTGCTGGCCTTGCTCTGGCTCTATGCAGCGCTGGTAGACACCAGTGACGCCGCGCCTGACTAGCTCTCTGTTGATTATGGTATAGGCTGCTGCCCGGCATTGTACTTGCCGAGCTGAGGTCTCATCAGTTGGTAGCTCTTTGTTCACCAGAAATTTGAGGATGGGCTGGGCCCATGAGGGTGTTGCTATTTCGTCGACTATCAGAACTGCGACTTGGACGAGGGCGGCTGGGCTGGGAGGTGGCGGGCTGGAGTCAACAACCGCTTGTTGGGCTGATGAAGTCCCCAGGCTGATTGGCTCGGTCCTTGGGCCGAGTTCTGGAATCTTCAAGTCCGTCACCGCAGTCCCTGGGCCGGGCTCGACTGTGGCAGCTTTGGAGTCGCCCGCCAAAGTCCCTGTTCCGACTGCCAGAACTCTGGAGTCGGGTCCGCCGTCTTCGGGAGGAGCCAGCACAAAGATGGAGTCTGATTCTGGTGAAGGCTTGACAGACGGCTTGAGGAGGCGTTGAAGGGTGATGCCAGATGGTATTGCTTGGCGGGTAGAGCCGATTCTTGCCAAGGCGTCTGCTTGGTCGTTGTCGTTTCTTGGCACATGGAGGAACTCACACCCTTCAAAATACCCGCTGAGTTGCTACACGAGGAAACAGTAGCTCGCCATGTTTGCGTCTTTGGCATCCCAGTCGCCAGACGACTGCTGGACCACTAAGTCCGAGTCGCCATAACACAAGATCCGACGGATGCCAAGTTCTTTGGCAAGCCGGAGCCCGTGAATGAGCACCTCGTACTCGGCCACGCTGTTGGAGGCGGCAAAATGGATTTGCAGTGCATATTTGAGCTTGTCGCCTTTGGGAGAGGTGAGGACGACGCCGGCTCCCAAGCCGGTGCGCATCTTGGAGCCGTCGAAGTGCATCCGCCAATGGGTGGAGTCAGGTGCTGGAGGCAGGTACTGGGTCTTGGCCCAGTCGACGAGGAAGTCGGCCAGTGCTTGTGATTTGATAGCGGTGCGGGGCTGGTAGTAGATGGTGTAAGGAGCCAGCTCTATGGCCCACTTGGCCACTCGACTAGAGGCATCACGGCTGCCGATGATCTCGGCAAGTGGAGCCGTGCAGACCACCGTGATTGGATGTTCTTGAAAGTAACGCTTCATTTTCTTGGCAGCAAAGTGCACGCCATAGCACATCTTCTTGTAGTGGGGGTAGTTCTGCTTGGAGGTCGACAGTACCTCGCTCAGGTAATATACTGGTCTCTGGACAGGTAGCGCCTTGCCTTCCTCCTTGCGCTCTACTACAATGACTGTGCTGACTACTCGGCTGGTGGCGGCGATGTACATGAGCATATGTTCCTTGGGAGTCGGAGCCGCCAGGACGGGTGGAGTAGTCAGCATCTTCTTCAACTGGCGGAAAGCTTCGTCCGCCTTATGGTTCCACTCGAAAAAAGTGGTCATCTTCATGAGTTGGTATAAGGGGAGAGCTTTCTCGCCCAGCCGACTGATGAATCGGCTGATGGACGCCAAGCAGCCGGTGAACTTCTGCACATCCAGCAGTCGGCTGGGTACCTCCATTCTCTCGATGGCCTTGATTTCTACTGGGTTGCATTCTATGCCGCGTTCAGAGACCAGGAAACCTAGCAGCTGGCCGGCTGGTACTCTGAAGACACACTTCTCGGGGTTGAGCTTGATCTAGAACCGGCGCAGGTTCTCAAAGGTCTCCTTGAGGTCTTCCAGCAATGTTCCTCGCTTTTCCGTCTTCACCACCACATCGTCCACGTAAACGTGGGCGTTCCTACCGAGCTGCTTGAGGAGGCACTTCTGCATTAAACGCTGAAAGGTGGTGCCGGCATTCCTCAAGCCGAACGTCATGGTGAGGTAGCAGAATGCTCCAAACGGCGTGATGAAAGCGGTCTTCAATCTATCAGCCGGGTTCAGCTTGATCTGGTGATATCCTGAGTACGCATCCAAGAAACTCAACAGCTCGCATCCGGCTGTGGAGTCTATCACCTAATCAATTCTCGGCAGAGCAAACGGGTCCTTGGGGCAGGCCTTGTTGAGGCTCGTGTAGTCAATACACATTCGCCATTGCTTGTTCTTCTTTAGCACCAGGACAGGATTTGCCAGCCACTCCGGGAAGAAAACTTCCATAATGAAGCTGGCTGCTAGTAGTCGGGCTATATCTTCTCCGACAACTCTTCTCTTCTCTTCTGCTAAGCGGCGCAGGGGCTGCCTGACCGGCTTTGCATCAGATCGGACATGTAACTTGTGCTCGGCGAATTCCGTCGGCACACCTGGCATGTCTTTGGGAGACCATGCGAAGATGTCCCGATTCTCACAAAGGAAATCGACGAGCTCGCCTTCCTATTTGTTGTTGAGGTTTGCACCTACGACGGTGTACCTCTCTTGGTGTTCCGGATCCAAGGGTATCTTCTTTGTCTCTTTGGCCGGCTTGAACGAACCTTCGGCTTCCGACTCCTTTGGGTCGGGCGATATCTCCGGCTGCTTGCCGGCCATCGCCATAGCTCGCTCAAGGAGTCGCTTCTCGGCCGCAATCACCAGGGACCCGGCCAGCCGACTGTTCTCGGCCGCGCAAGCGGACGACTTCCGGTAGTCGTCGGCCGCAGTCAGAATTCCCCTGAAACGGGGCATCTTCATCTTGAGGTAGGCGTAGTGGGGGACCACCATGAACTTGGCCAAGGCGGGCCGGCCAAGTAGCGCATGGTATGGGCTCTCAAGGTCCACCACCTCAAACCAAACAGACTCTCTTCGGAAGTGATCTTTGTCCCCAAAGAGGACGTCAATCAGGATCTTGCCGATTGGTGAACAGGAAAGCCCAGGAACAATGCCGTGGAACACAGTCCGGCTGTTCTGAAGCTGTCTCTGCTTGATTCCTAACTTCTCCATGGTGTCCTTGTACAGGATGTTGATGCTGCTGCCCCCATCTATCAGAACTCGCGAGAAACACGCGGCCCGTTTGTCCGTGGCAAAGGTGGCGTCCAGGACCAAGGCGTAGGAGCCCGGACTCGGCATCACTTCTAGGTGGTCAGCCCTACTCCAGTTGATGGGCCTCTCTGACCAGTGCATGAACTCTAGCGTCTCTGAGGCTACCACCTTCACCTCTTGTCGCTGCAGCCGCCTGCTGCGTCGACCGTCAGCCACACTGGTGAACACCATGTAGGCTCCGTGCTCTTTAGGGTACTCGTCTTGTACTGCACCGACTGGCCTGACTGCCGGCTGCTGGGGCGGAGGCGACTGCCCAGCAGGCGGGGGTGGCAGGAGGCCGTCTCCCTTGGTGATCCTGGTGAGCCAGTGGCACTTCCGGGTGGTGTGATTTGATGGCTTCGCGCCGCTGTGGAACTTGCAAGGTCCATCCAAGGTCTGCTCGTAGGAGAAGGCCAGCAACCAGTTCAGCTTGCCGCCTTTCTATCGCTTGGGCGGAGGCTGCTCTTCTGGCTGCTGGGCTTCGACGGTCGCGACCTGCTGGCTGCTGGAAGCTGGCTGCGGGGCCTTGCGCTTATGGTCGCCCTACTGTTGTTGCCGGCCGGCGTCTGCTGCCAGAGTTCTTGGAGCCCGAGGAGCTACTTTTCCAGTCGTGCTGATTTGAATTTCCGTCTTCATGGAGCAGTCGGCCGTAGCGTACTTGTCCGCTATGATCAGCATCTCGTCAAGGGTTTCTGGCTCATCGCAGAGGAGCTTGTGCTTGAGGAGTGTGCCTTCTCGGCACCCGGCTGTGAAGTACTCGATGGCCTGCACCTCGTGCACGCCCTCGCAGGAGTTTCGGAGCTCGGCCCAACGCGTGAGGTAGTCGCGAGTCGACTCATCAGGACCTTGCACGCATAGGGAGAGCTGGCGAGGCTTGGGAGGACGCTTGTACGTGCTGGTGAAGTTGCGAACGAATGCTTCGGTGAAGTCGACCCAGCTATTGATGCTGCGGGGCTTTAGGCTGTTCAGCCATGTCTAGGCCGTGCCCTGGAGCATGAGCGGAACATACTTTACGGCGACACGCTTGTTGCCATTTGCTATGCTGACAGCCGTGGAGTAGTCGACTAGCCAGTCTTCCGGCTTCACGGAGCCGGTATACTTGGGCATGTCTCTTGGGAGCGTGAACCCTCTGGGAAAGGGCTCGTCCTGAATGCGGGGCCCGAAACAAGGCGGACCCAGCTCGTCTTCTTCTTCCAGCGCCAGGGACCGGTGAAGTCGGTCGATCCGGTGGCGGGCGTCATTCTCCCCAACTCCCTCTCGGCGGCCAAGGCGGTTACCGAGAGTCGGATGGTCAACAGGCGGCGGGGAGACTCGCCTCTCCTTGCGGGGAGGGGGAGGCGGATAGTCGTCCCGTCGTTCCACTGCTCTCGAGCGGCCGTCTCGATCGCGCTCTATGGTAATCCGAGTCCGACTGTGGCTGACAGCCGGCTCCTTGTCCTTCCTTCCTCGGGTACCACCAGTCGGCGTCCGAGACGTCGCGCCTTGATCTCGGTGCGGGTCATCGTTTGGCCGCTGTGGTGCCTCCGCGCGGCAGCCGGCCTCGTTCTGTGCGGCGGCCACGTCGAGGAGCCGCTGGACTTGCTCCATCATGAGGTGGCGCTCTTCGCCCTCGAAATTGTCCAGCTCATCCGCCGCTGCCTGGGCGGCTCGGATGTTCTCCGCTGGTGTGGCATACACGGGGCGGCTTGCCCCAAACAGGCTGGCGATGGCTACGCCGCGCTGCTGAACCGCGCTAAGGCGGCTGGGCCCTGCCGGAGCCGGCGAGCCGCCAACAGCGCGATCCATCTCCCGCTGGTAAGCTTTTGACAAGTGTCTCATGCTGGCTAGCTTCTTCGCGCCTTCAACAAGCTGAAGGCGGCGGGCTTCTAACGTCTCTGCGTCAGCATCTTCTGGAATGGGCGCAGCTAGGTCTTGCAGCGCCGCGCTGAGTGAGTCGGGCGCCCTTCCACCAGGGAAATCGTCATGACTGATGACCAGCACCTTAGTGACGGTGCTCCCGTTGCTCTCCGCGTGGGGGAGAGGTTCGTCGTAGACCACCACGTTGGAGGGGAAAGCATCAACCGACGCGGTGTAGGAGTCGACCAACATCAGGTCGGTGGAGCCTACGGACTCCAAGTCTACGGCAGGCTTGCCGGAAATGTGGAGTTGATCGAGGAGGCCCGCGAGGAGGTTTTCGGGGCCGCCTACGCCTGCGTCGGACGCAAGTTCGTCAGAGAGGCGGACCTCACCGACAAGTTCAGCCAAGGAGCTGGCTGCGCAGGCGATCTCCATGCCGTGCAGCGCGTCGACGCAAACTTCGTCTGGCGTGCCTGGCTAGCTGCGCTCGCCAGGGAGGAAAAGGGTTCCCGTCCAGAACAGATCTCCGGACGGCGGTGCACCATGCCCCATGGTGGGCGCCAAATGTCGGGAGTTTGGTGCGACATATGCCAACGGATGGCTTATCATGGTGGGGGCGAGTAGAACGTCGCCGGTGCCTGGAAACGGGATAAGGCGAAGACATGCACGCCGGCGAATCTTACCCAGCTTCGGGGCTCTCCGGGGAGATAATACCCCTACTGCTGCTCTGCGGGGTCTCCGCATGATCACTATGGTGAAGCGCTTACACGGTTGCTCCTTGAGCTGTGTATGGTGGTAGGAGAGGGCCAAGCTAGCTCTCTCCCTCTATCTGGTGAAGTATAGAACTACTGGGATCCAACACTTTGCATGGGTGCCCTGGGGGGTTTATATAGGCCTACCCCCCTAGGGGTACAATGGTAATGTGACTGGGCGCGGGCCCAGCCGTCAGTGTCTCCGACCTCTGACTTCTCCGCCGGCTGCTGGGGCCCGCCGACTGGCCTGGTACGGAGCCGACAGGCCGTGTCCGCCGCGGGCGGGTCTTGCCGGCTGCTGATTACTGTAGCCGTGCTCCTGATGATGCAAGCTTGGTCATGGGGTCGTGGCAACAGCCCCGCCGCCTGGCGGGCGATCACTGTGGCCACTCCCCATCTCTTCTTGATTAATGGCGCGTGGGCCCGGGGGAGGGCTCGGCCGACTCCCCCAGGCCGACTCCGTTGGGTCCAACTGGCGGTGCTCCCGCCGTCTCCCAAGGTCTCGCTGGCTGGTGGGCCCTGCTGCCTCCAGGCCGTACAGACAAGCCGTCGTGGGCGCATGACCAGGTACAGTGGTGCTGATGTCAGTTCCGGCTGGGCAACAGTGCCACGCCGCGGGGGAGATCTTCCCAAGTACGGCGCGCTGTAGCCATGCCTGCCCCTGGTAAGGGGCGGGGAGTGGGCTTCATTGTAGCCACGCCCCTGCCCCGTCCCCATCGATGAGGTCACAGTTTGTTGGAGTCGCCGGCCGACTCCCCAAAGCCGGCTTCTCTGGAAGTCGTCCCTGGGACTCGGCCGTGAGTGGGCAGTCGGCCGCCTTGCCGTAGACTCCCCAGGAGGCGGCTCTTTGCCCTGTGGTCTTGAGGGGCGCAGCCTGCCCCGATGTCTTGAAAGGTCGTGGGGCTCGGGTTGGCCTACCCGTGGCCCATTACTCCAACAAAAAGACATATAATTTGGAGCTTATGAATATTCTCCGCCGTCACTGATCTTAATTTTGAAACGTTGCTCACTGATCTTCATATTGAAAAGTTGCAGCACTTATCACATTTTTGTTATTTTAGCTGACGATGTAACATGAAAAATTGTAGTACTTGTCTGGAAGATTAATTTTCTCTCACATCTGAAGTGGCAAATTTTCTTACGTCATGTTTATCCTGTAGCTTGGCACTGGTTAGTTTGGTTCGTTAAACCCAAGTACGGTATGAAACTTCATTGCTAACTTTGAAAGCCCATACTGGAATCCGATCACATTGGTTTAATTTTATCATTTTGGTTGTGTGCAGTTTTTAACATTTCAGTTCTGCTGTGCTTGAGGTAGACGCGCTGATTATTTTTTCTATATATGGACCTTTTTGTTGTGTTTAGTTGCGTACATTACAAAGTGTAGTTTTCAGTAGCATGCCTGTTGATTACTAATTGCTATGGCATTCTTATTTTCTGTTACATGGAAAGCGTCCAATGTGATTTCCTTCACTGCAGGGTAATATGGATGAAGAACTGAGAGCAGCATTTGGTCAAACGATTCAGGCAGGAAACTGGTTTTCGCAAATGCCCAAATCATGGTAAAGGCAGTAAAGGTAGGTTAGGAGTCTTTTGGTTACATAAAAAATAAAGACTATATTTATGTTGAGTGATGCGGGAAATGGACTATGTACTTCAGTTACAAGTTGTACATAATGAGAAGGGTTCGTTTTCTAGAATTATTATAAATGTGACACAGATTCTGGCATAACCTTTGGTTGGCTACAATTTATGTAGAAGATACAATGCATAAGCATGATATAAATGTGTGCCAACTCAACAAAAAGAAGGTTGCTCCATTTGAATCATTGTTTAAAGTGAGTTAGTATCAGTTCATCTCTTAAGATCTTTGCACCATCAAGCATGTTAGTCGTAGCATGGACTGCATCCATTTTCTATAGAAAAATTATAGTAACCATGCATTTATGTTTCGATAGTTGATTTTAGCATTTGTTTCAATGAATTTGAAGGTACTGGCATAGCGTATTGTTGTGGTATATCCCAGCATGTTTGATGCTATCACACGAGTTGTCGATAACTTGATATGCTATAAGCTGACTTTCAGATGAAGAACTTGTTACTTGCATCTCAATTTTCATTGTGCCTAGAGGATAAATACTAATACTATCTCCTTTGATCTTTTGGTTGTTCCTCACGCCATGAATGTTGCTGATGGGATGAAGGAGAACATCCAGCTCATGAGGGGGCTTCACATGGTCGCCGATATCCAATACATTCATTACCGTGAGGTGCTCGCATGGAAGTGCAACAGGGACTACGAGGAATCGCAGAAGTACAAGGAATGTTCATATTTGAGAAGGCAAATATTGTACATGACAATTGGTAGTACATAAAAAAGTCAGCGATGTGCCCAAATGCTATTATGGAGATGTGAATTGTGATCCGCGCCTTTGTACTAGCAGTCACCTGTAAGTACCGGTTTGTTGGTTGCACCATCTTATTTCGCATAATAATTTTACACTTCTTTTTTTCTGTGAAGATACAAAATTTTGTTAATTTGTCTCGGAACCATTTTTTGTTCATAGCTGGTTGGCTTAAGAATGTTTGATTTTTTGTTAAACATCAAATTAAGAAATGCATCAACTTCTTGCTGTAATTTCCATTGCTACCTTGTGTAGTCGTGATGTGTTTAATGACGAAAACCAGTGTAGAAAAAAGGAAGCACTTATGCCATCACATGGCGTGTGTTGTACGTCCACACTTATAATTGAAATATTTCTGAAGTTCAACCCGGTACTAATTGCAATTGTTTGTTAACAATGTCGAACCTGGCTTGAGAACATGACTTTCTTTTAGCTTGTTGATAGTGGTTTCCATTCCAACTTGACCATCCTAAAAAGATGTTCCTGTCTGATGTTTTTTCCATGTCGATTAGTTGTACATATAGAGAGTATTATCATACAATATAATTTAAATTCGAGCAAAAAAACTTATGATTTTTTGTGTTTATGATGAAGACATGCATTGCACATGCAAGCTTACTAGTTGGCACAAACACTAATTAAACACAAAAAACACAACCAAAACAGAGGCTAAATAATTTATTTATTACTAAACAGGAGCAAAAAGCAAGGAATAAAAATAAAATGGGGTTGCCTCCCAACAAGCGCTATCGTTTAACGCCCCTAGCTAGGCATAACAAGCAAGAATAGATCTAGGTATTGCCATCTTTGGTAGGTAATCCATAAGTGGCTCTCATGGTAGATTCATATGGTAATTTTATTTTCTTTCTAAGGAAGTGTTCCATGCCCTTTTTTAGTGGAAATTGAAATCTAATATTCCCTTCCTTTATATCAATAATTGGACCAACCGTTCTAAGAAAAGGTCTACCAAGAATAATAGGGCAAGAAGGATTGCAATATATATCAAGAACGATAAAATCTACGGGCACATAATTCCTATTTGCAACAATAAGAACATCATTCATTCTTCCCATAGGTTTCTTAATAGTGGAATCCGCAAGATGCAAGTTTAGAGAGCAATCATCAAAATCACGGAAATTTAACAAACCACACAAAGTTTTGGGAATAGTAGAGACACTAGCACCCAAATCACACAAAGCATAAAACTCATGATCTTAAATTTTAATTTTAATAGTTGGTTCCCACTCATCATAAAGTTTCTAGGGATAGAAACTTCCAATTCAAGTTTTTCTTCATAAGATTGCATCAAGGCATCAACGATATGTTTAGTAAACGCTTTATTTCGACTATAAGCATGAGGAGATTTTAGCATGGATTGCAACAAGGAAATACAATCAATCAAAGAGCAATTTTCATAGTTAAATTCCTTGAAATCCAATATAGTGGGTTTAGCAACATCTAGGGTTTTAATTTCTTCAATCCCACTTTTATCAAATTTAGCATCAAGATCAACAAATTCCGAATTCTTAGAACGCCTTCTAGGTAAAGGTGGATCATATTTAGTCCCATCATTATCAAGATTCATATTGCAAAACAAAGATTTAATAGGGGACACATCAATAACTTTCAGATCTTCATCATTATTTTCATAGGAATCCGGTTTAGCGACCATCTTATCGACTAAGGTAGCTTGCATATCCGAGATTTCAGCAGTTTATTTTTCAAGATGAGCAATTTGGGATCTTATACCATCAAATTCTTTAGAAATATCATCGAGCTCTTTATTCATATGATTCATGAATTTTTTTTGTTCCTTAAGCTCATTTCTAAAGAAATTATTATGCTCAAATTGCAAAACCATAAACTTCCTGACATTGTTTTCGATCTCCTCTAACCTTTTAAGGTGAAGATAACCAAATCTAGGTAGAGCCATCGCGACAAACAAGCAATCCAACACACGAGCAAAAAAAAGCAAACGTGCAAAAAAGGAAAATAGAGAGAGAGAGGGAGGATAGAGAGAGAGGGCGAATAAAACGGCAAGGGTGAAGTGGGGGAGAGGAAAACGAGAGGTAAATGGCAAATAATATAATGCGGGAGATAGGGATTGTGATGGGTACTTGGTATGTTGACTTTTGCGCAGACTCCCCGGCAATGGTGCCAGAAATTCTTCTTGCTACCTCTTGAGCACTGCGTTGGATTTCCCCGAAGAGGAGAGGATGATGCAGCAAAGTAGCGTAAGTATTTCCCTCAGTTTTTGAGAACCAAGGTATCAATCTAGTAGGAGGCCACGCACAAGTCCCTCGTACCTACACAAAAACAATAGCTCAACGCAACCAACGCGCTTAGGGGTTGTCAATCCCTTCATGGTCACTTACGAAAGTGAGATCTGATAGAGATGATAAATAATATTTTTGGTATTTTTGGTATAGAGATGCAAAGTAAAAAGTAAAAGAAAAGTAAAAGCAAAGGAATAATAAAGTGATGGAGATTGATATGATGAGAAAGAGACCCGGGGGCCATAGGTTTCACTAGTGGCTTCTCTCAAAAGCATAAGTATTCTATGGTGGGTGAACAAATTACTGTTGAGCAATTGACAGAATTGAGCATAGTTATGAGAATATCTAAGTATGATCATGTATATAGGCATCATGTCTGAGACAAGTAGACCGAAACGATTCTGCATCTACTACTATTACTCCACTCATCGACCGCTATCCAGCATGCATCTAGAGTATTAAGTTAAAAACAGAGTAACGCCTTATGCAAGATGACATGATGTAGAGGGATAGTTTCATGCAATATGATAAAAACCCCATCTTGTTATCCTCGATGGCAACGATACAATACGTGCCTTGTTGCCCCTTCTGTCACTGGGAAAGGACACCGCAAGATCGAACCCAAAGCTAAGCACTTCTCCCATGGCAAGAACAACCAATCTAGTAGGCCAAACCAAACTGATAATTCGAAGAGACTTGCAAAGATAACCAATCATACATAAAGGAATTCAGAGAAGATTCAAATATTATTCATAGATAGACTTGATCATAAACCCATAATTCATCGGTTTCAACAAACACACCGCAAAAAGAAGATTACATCGAATAGATCTCCACGAGAGAGGGGGAGAACATTGTATTGAGATCCAAAAAGAGAGAAGAAGCCATCTAGCTACTAACTATGGACCCGTAGGTCTGAAGTAAACTACTCACACTTCATCGGAGAGGCTTGGATGATGATGTAGAAGCCCTCCGTGATCGATGCCCCCTATGGCGGAGCTCCGAAACAGGCCCCAAGATGGGATCTCGTGGATACAGGAAGTTGCGGAGGTGGAATTAGGTTTTTGGCTCCGTATCTGATCGTTTGGGGTACGTGGATATATAATATAGGAGGAAGAAGTACGTCGGTGGAGCAACAGGGGGCCCACGAGGCAGGGGGGTGCCCTCCACCCTCGTGACCACCTCGTGGCTTTCTTGACGGAGGGTCCAAGTCTCCTGGATCTAATCTGATGAGAAAATCACGTTTCCGAAGGTTTCATTCCGTTTGGACTCTGTTTGATATTCCTTTTCTTCGGAACCCTAAAACAGGCAAAAAACAGCAGTTCTAGGCTGGGCCTACGGTTAATAGGTTAGTCCCAAAAATAATATAAAAGTGGAAAATAAAGCCCAATATAGTCCAAAACAGTAGATAATATAGCATGGAGCAATCAAAAATTATAGATACGTTGGAGACGTATCAGTCTACGAGGGTACTTGGACACACTCTCCCTCTCGTTGCTATGCATCACCATGATCTTGCATGTGCGTAGGAAATTTTTGAAATTACTACGTTCCCCAACATTGGCATCCGAGCCAGGTTTTATGCGTAGATGTCATATGCACGAGTAGAACACAAGTGAGTTGTGGGCGATATAAGTCATACTGCTTACCATCATGTCATACTTTGGTTTGGCGGTATTGTTGGATGAAGCGGCCCGGACTGACATTACGTGTACGCTTACGCGAGACTGGTTCTACCGACGTGCTTTGCACACAGGTGGCTGGCGGGTGTCAGTTTCTCCAACTTTAGTTGAACCGAGTGTGGCTACGCCCGGTCCTTGCGAAGGTTAAAATAGCACTGAGGGAGTCCTGGATTAGAGGGTCTTCGGACAGCCGGACTATATCCCTTGGCCGGACTATTGGACTATGAAGATACAAGATTGAAGACTTCGTCCCGTTTCCGGATGGGACTCTACTTGGCGTGGAAGGCAAGCTAGGCAATACAGATATGTATATCTTCTCCTTTGTAACCGACCTTGTGTAACCCTAGCTCCCTCCGGTGTCTATATAAACCGGAGGGTTTTGGTTCGTAGGACAACATACAATCATACCATAGGCTAGCTTCTAGGGTTTAGCCTCTCCGATCTCGTGGTAGATCAACTCTTGTACTACGCATATTATCAAGAATAATCAAGCAGGACGTAGGGTTTTACCTCCATCAAGAGGGCCCGAACCTAGGTAAAACATCGTGTCCCCTGCCTCCTGTTACCATTTGCCTTAGACACACAGTTCGGGACCCCCTACACGAGATCCGCCGGTTTTGACACCGACATTGGTGCTTTCATTGAGAGTTCCTCTGTGTCGCTGCCATTAGGCTTGATGGCTCCTTCGATCATCGATAGCGATGCAGTCCAGGGTGAGACTTTTCTCCCCGGACAGATCTTTGTATTTGGCGGCTTCGCACTGCGGGCCAACTCGCTTGGCCATCTGGAGCAGATCGAGAGTTACGCCCCTGCCCATCAGGTCAGGTTTGGAAGCTTAAACTAGACAGCCGATATCCGCGGAGACTTGATCTTCAACGGATTCGAGCCCCTGCTTAGTGCGCCACGCGGTCACGATGAGCATGATTTAGCTCTGCCATCAGACAGTGTCCAGGAGATCGCGCCGGCAACCGCTCCAACCCTCAATTCGGAACCAGTTGTGCCATCCTTGGATGGGTGGATAGACCCCGCCACGGAGGCCGCATCCTCAGCGGCGATCGAGCCGAATATCGACCTTACCCTTCACGAGAGCCGTGACACCACACTGCTAGATCCTTCCTCGGCCACGGACTCTGAACCGCCTGCGCCCGTGGCTATCGAATCCGACTGGGCGCCGATCATGGAGTTTACCTCCGTGGATATCTTTCAGAACTCGCCCTCCGGTGACATACTGAACTCATTAAGGTCTCTCTCCTTGTCAGGAGAGTCCTGGCTGAACTATGTCTAGCAGGATTGGGGGGCGGATGACGAAGAAATTCGCTGCCCACCCACCACCCACTTAGTAGCCACTATCGACGATTTGACCGACATGCTCGACCTCGACTCCGAAGACATCAACGGTATGGACGACGATGCAGGAGACGAATAGGAACCACTGCCCACAGGGCACTGGATGCCCACTTCATCATATGATGTATACATGGTGGACACACCCAAACAAAACGACGACGAGGAACGGACACTACAAAAAAATACACTTCCATGATGATACGTGTTTGTCATAGTAGGTCGCTTTTTTGTCATGCATGTACATCCATGAAATATTTATGACAGAATCAAGATAGTCATACCTGTGCTGTCATAGAAGTGTTCCATGACATTACCAAAATTATCATCACGGAAGTGTCCACTTCCATGACAATAAATCGCGCATCATAGAAGTGCTTTCGTCAAGGGTGACCGACATGTGGCATCCACCGTAAGGGAACACCATTAAGCTATCGGGTCGGGTTTTGGATCCGATAAACCGTTAACAGCCCCGACCAATGGGGATTTTCCACGTGCAATATCATCATTGGCTAGAGGAAACATGTGTCGGCTCATCGTTGGGACAGATGTCATCCACTCACTGGACAGAAGGCGCCTATGATACGTCGACACGTGGCACGGCCCAACAGTGGCCCATTCCTGTGAAAAGGCCAGCCCGTTTGACTTGGTCAAAAGCTGGCGGGCCGGCCCATGGAAAGCCTGTTAACGGCATGTTGCCCTGTTCGCATATAGCCCATTTACAACCGGCTAACCCAAGGCCAGTTACACCCTATCCGAATTAGGCCCAGTAGCGTCATGTGGGCCGTCCAATATGATTCCAGACCATTTTCACTTCTGGCCCATGTATAGCCCATGACGTCTTTTGGCCCATATGAGGCCCTTTGTAACTCTTGGCCCATTACCGCTCATGCTGAAACTGGCCCGTAATGAACAGTGTATCACTTTACACCCATTAACGACCCGTGGTGAAACTGGCCCGTAATGAACAGTGTATCACTTTACACCCATTAACGACCCGTGGTGAAACTGGCCCGTAATGAACAGTGTATCACTTTATACCCATTAACGACCCATTATTCCATTGGGCCGTCTCCAGCCCATGTTATCTTTCGGCCTTCTCAGAGCCCATTTATTCTTGGGCTCATTTCCAGCATTCGTTTACTTACGGGCCGTTACTGTCATTTTCTGCTTGTGGGCCAAATTCAGCTCGTGGTTATAGTCGGCCCGTTTGCGGTCCGTTAATACGTTGGGCCATTTTCATAGCATCATCAAATACGGCCTATTAACGATGGCCCATTATGGTCGGCCCATGAACGGATGATTCCAACTCTAGCCCGTTTACGGCCAGAATGCGGTCTGTTTGGCCCATGTTTGGCCAATCGATCATACGACCCGTATAAGGCCCATTGATGATACGACCCATAGAAGGCCCATTGTTTCTACGACCCTTAGAAGGCGCACTGTTTCTACGGCCCGTAGAAGGCCCACTGTTTCTACGGCCCGTAGGAGGCCCAGTGTCACTACAGTAAATATTAGCCCATGGTTATTGTGGCCTAGTTTTAAAAAATAGGTTATTGCAGGCACGAGCAAACCGCAGAAAAAGAACTGCACTGACTACAAGCAAACAAATAAACAAGAAAACAAGGAAATAAATAAGCAAGCAACTTACACTAGGCTATCACGGCTATTACACATATTACATCCACTGGGCATCAAAGTTCGCCACCAGTGCAAATATAGGGAACACAGCAGCATATAAACGCTGCAGCAAAACAAGTCCAGAATTGAAACCACTTCAGAAGAGCTCAAGAAACAATATCCTGGGTACCCATAATGCTGGCAAGATGCTTAGCAAGCTTATTAAGTTTCTCTTGTTTGGCACTTAAGTCCTCCAGCGCTTGCTGTTGCACCAGAAAGTATGCATCTGAATTCTGCAGGGACTTCCTCAGTCCTTCGGCTTCCTGTCGCATAACATCTGATCGATGTCTTTCAACTTGAAGTTGAGACTCAAGAAGACGAACTGATTCAGGCAATGAGTTCGAAGAGCTGGTGCCAACAGTGGTAGCCAGTAACTCGAACACTACATCAAGACAGGACTTTGGGGTTGTCTCAGTGTCTTCAATATAGTTTCTATCAGCTTTCTTGGAGACCAACAGGGATGTCTCAGTATCTTGAACCTTATATGCATTACTTCCATTACCATTGCCTAACAGGGTACTCTTCTCCAATATTTTATCCGCATTCTAAAAGAGAAACAAACAAACACATCTCAGGTTTACAATGTAGTATATGAAACTCATTTAGGTAAACCAGTTCAGTAGTAAGGTGGACAGGATAACAACATGAAACAAACATATATCTATGAAGTATGGTCACTGTATGGTCTATATCATTCTAGTTTATGTTGCCAAATCAAGATAGATACAGTTCGAATCATATCTATTTAAGACAAAGCAGCATAGACAAAATATAAGTGTGGGAAACTACACAACAATAACAACACTTGTAATGTGCATGGCATGAGAACATAACTGTTTATTCAATTGAAACTAAAATCAACATGAGCAAGTTACAACAGCAAACAACCAAACACATTGAACAAACAGGTTTAAAACATACCTGTTGCGCCATTGGAGTTTCAATTGCATCCTTCAAATTTGAAATTAGTTGGTATCAGTAAATCCAGTGATGCAAGAGCAAAGTAGTATGAATCATAGCTACGGAACCTGACCTGAGAACAATTCTTCTTCTGCTTTAAGCGTTGATTTCGGGTTCGGAGTGGTGGTCCTCGTGATTTGGGCACTGCAGTTGCCTTACTAACTGCTCGTGTTTGGGTGCTCTGTGGTGGAGATGGTGTTGTGTCAACGGGAACTGGGTGTCTATCCGCTGGGGTTGGGGTTAGAAGGGGTGTAGCTGGTTCTCTGTCCAACTGGGTAGGGGTACAATCTGCATGAGTGTGGGTTATGTGTGGTGGGGCTGGTTCTTGGGCAAGTACAACCGTGGTTCTATCTGCATCGACAGGTAGCACGATCTTTTCTGAAGACCGTGTTTTTACTCCCACAGATACTGCCATCACTCCCTCCAATTGAAATGGCTGATAAACAAGAAAAGTAATTGAATGTACAGACATTGTAAGATAGACATGTGCAATGGATAGTAGGGAAGAAAAAAGGGCATGAAATAATTCACATTTATGTTGTCTAAGCAAACAGAATAGCATGACATAATTTCACATATATGATGGCTAATTAAATAGGATAGCATGACACAATTTCACATGTATGATGGCTAACTAAACATGATAGAATGACATACTTCAAAATATGATGACTATGTAAACAGGATGACATGATATAACTATACGATGTGTCTATTAAAGTGGTTGGCATGCCATAAATCACAAACATGCCGTTGATGGAAACATGATGGCATGATATAATTCACGGATAGAATGACATAATTTAAATATGATGACTATGTAAACAGGATGAGATGATATAACTATATTATGTCTTTAGAAAATGGGTTAGCATTCCATAATTCAGATACATGCTGTCTATGTAAACATCATGGCATGATATAATTCAAATATATGATTTATATACTAAGGAAGTGAGCAGAGGGCAATCGCATATATGATGTGTCAACTAAGGAGATGGCATTCAATATTGTGTATATGATGTAAAAACTAAGCATTGCAATACAACATATGCATTATATGAGTAATATAACCCTGCCAAGTTTGAGCATACACCTCAGGGGGATAATAGGACTGGTCATCTGCCTCTGAATCCTCCTCTGAAGAGCTATCTGTAACCAGCAAGATATCTGCTTTAGCAGGTAGCATTGTCTGCTCTGAAGACCTTGTTTTCACTCCAGATTTCTCCATCACCAATTCAAATGGCCGATGCACATGAAGAGCAGTTGAATATACAAACATTGTCGACAAAAGCAATGAGAAATACAAAAAAAGGACGGCATGATATAATTCACATATATGACGCTTGCCTAAACAACATGGCATTGCATAATTCACATACATAATGCCTTGCAACAAGATAACATTGCATAATTCACATATATAATGTCTTGCAACAAGATGGCATTGCATAATTCACATATATGGTAATTAGACACTAAACAGGTGGCATTCACACAAAGCATGTCTAAATTAAGCAAATAACATAGCAATGCAAGATACCATACGCACGATATGAGCAACATAACCCTGCCAAGTTAGGGCATGCACCCCGGGGGGGGATATGACTAGTCAACTATCTCTGAATCCTCCTCTGAGGAGCTATTGGTAACCAGCAAGACATGCGCTTCGTCAGATAGCATTGTCTACTCTGAAGACCTTGTTTCATCTCCAGATTTTTCCATGACCATGCCAAATGGCTGATGCACAGGAAGAGTAATTGAATGTACTAAAATTGTTGACAAATTTAACACGTAATAAAAAAATGACGGCATGATATAATTCACATATAAGATGACTGGCTAACCAGGGTGGCATTGCAAAATTCACATATATGATGCCTGGCTAGACAAGATGGCATTGCATGATTCACATATACGATAAAGAAACTAAACAGATGGCATTAACACAAAGCATGTCTAAACTAAACAGATGATATCTTTAATGTATACAATAAGCAATGCAAGGCACCATATGCATGATATTACCAACATCAGCATGCCAAGTTAGAGCGAAGACCTCATGGGGTAAATAGGAGTGGTCTTCTCCTTCTGAATCCCTCTCATAACAGTTATCTTCCTCTTGATTACGATCCGAAAAGGGTGGGGGGGGGGCTGCCTTTGCGCCCACCATGGAACGACGTCTCCATGAAATTTTATTGCCACGCAAGGCTCATCTCTTTTGCTCTACATGACCAGTTCCATTGTGTATAATAACTGGCATGCATAGGAATAAAACATAGTGAGATTATGTAAGGAGTGCATGCACAAATCCAGAGTGATGGTAGCAAATTGTGGATAGACCCAAAACCAACGATAGCAAGCAGATAATAGCTTTAGTTAAAAAATACAGATAATGGATCCTTTAATGTTTGTTTGCACCCAACATGAAACTCATAGTAGACACCGGAGATTAACCAGATAGTAGACAGATAGTACTGATTGCTGCCCCGATATGTACCCCACAACCATTTAAAAACTCAAGTTTCAGCATTAGTTTGGACCTGACTCGGAGTCTAATAGGTGAACACGACGATAATGTAGCATGTCATCATATTAAGCGACGCATAACGTAAGCAGACACGGAAGAGTGCGACCTCTCTTGCAGACCCGTGTAGTCCTCAAGGTCATCTGCTCAGTTGATGATTGTAATGCAGTTGCCGTGGCTGCCGGCGGCGGGGAAGAAGATCTGAGGCAGCGAAAGACAGTCTGGAGAGCGGATCCCTGCTGTGGTGAACCCTTCCATCGTTGGAGCAGCTGAGCTGGGGTGGAACACGACACCGCAGGAGCAGGACAAACCACACAAGGTTTTCTTTGACACATAAGTAATTGAGTAAGTGCTTGTTTGAATTTGAGGATTCTAACAATGCAGGGATAGGAAATAGACAGGAATAGGATATGAATGCACGTGCAAAACAGAGAATTTAAAAACACAGGATTTCTGCCAATCTGGGTGTTTGATTCACAACAATTGGAAGATCACAGGATGCAAAAAAGCATGGTGAGATTAAGTCAAACCACAAGAAAATGTACGGTTATAATGCTATTATGCTACCATCTCTTAGTCTTGTGCTTGATGAATAGGAATATGAAAAGGAGGAGAAGTGGAAATTAGAATTCCTACGGTTTTTCTTTCAAGGAGACACTAAAGGAACAAATCCTACTGAAAGTGCTAGTGATCGACTAGAGGGGGGGTGAATAGGCGATTTTTATGAAAGTCTTCAAAACATGGAAGTTACGAAGACAAACAATAGAAATAAACCTATTACCATGCAGCGGAAGGTAGACTACAGTAGGCAAACCATAGTCAAGTATTCAATGGAGTGAAAGCACAATGACTAATAGCAGCTAGGCAGTAAAGATCAGATAGGAAGATATTGTGAAGCCAATTAGAACAAGCAGTCACTCAGTGAAGACAAAAGATAAAGCGATCATACAATGAATTCACAAGGACCAACAGTAAGTAAAGGGAAGGGAAGGATGAAACCAGTGACTCGTTGAAGACAATGATTTGTTGTACCAGTTCCAGTTGCTGTGACAACTGCACGTCTCGTTAGGGAGGCTGAGATTCAACTCAGAAGACCTCGTCTTCACCTTATTCTCCTTGAGCTAATGACACCCAGTCCTCGCCCAATCACTCTGGTAAGTCTTCAAGGTAGACTTCCAAACCTTCACAAACTTTGTTCACCGGCAATCCACAATGACTCTTGGATGCTCAAAACGCGATGCCTAACCGGCTGGAGGATTCACAGTCCTCAAGTGTAATAAGTCTTCAGATCACACAGACAGGAAGACTTAAGTGATGCCTAACACTCTTTGGCTCTGGGTGTTTAGGGCTTTATCCTCGCAAGGAATTCTCTCTCAAAGGCTTCGAGGTGGGTCGCTCTCAAATGACAAGAGCCATGCACTAACTCTGAGCAGCCAACCGTTTATGGTTGTAGGGGGTGGGCTATTTATAGCCACTAGGCAACCCGACCTGATTTCTCCGAAATGACCCTTGGTCACTAAGGAACTGACACATGTTCCAACGGTCAGATTTCAAACACACACGGTAACTTTACTTGGGCTACAAGCAAAGCTGACTTATCCAACTCTGGACAAGATTTGCTCTCATAGTCTTCACTCAAAGACATAGGATTTGGTTAAGCATCACTTCAGTCATTCTGACTGGTTCACTTGGACCCCGCTTAACATTACGATGGTTCCTATGACTCAACAAAGAAGAAAAAGAACGACGGAACAGCTAAGTCTTCGCGCTCCATAGTCTTCATGCGATGTCTTCTCGTGTCATAGTCTTCAATGTGAATGTCTTCACATACCACCTTTGACTTCAATGTCTTCATTCATTTTTAGGGGTCATCTCTGGTAGGAAAACCGAATCAATGAGGGACTTCTACCTGTGTTATCCTACAATTCTCCCAAACACATTAGTCTCTCAACCAGGTTTGTCGTCAATACTCCAAAACCAACTAGGGGTGGCACTAGATGCACTTACAATCTCCCCCGTTTTGGTGATTGATGAGAAACTGGTTGAAGTTTTCAACGGGGAATAAAATATGTGAAATTGTAAAGGATAGGGTATTGTCTTCATAAGTTGCAAGGGCTCCCCCTGAAGATGTGCATATAAGTAATTTGCTTTTGGAATGCAAATGCACATGGCAGGTTGTACTTGTGGAGATCCTCTTCAACTTATGATGACAAGTCATTATGCAAGATATGATGTAACAAAGATAATGACATGCATAATAAAAAATGGACGTCTGCAAAATGATCTAAGTGCAGAATTTATCGCCGCACATGCGGAATTTATCATCGCATCACATAATAGCAAATAAGTAGCAGACGACCATCGAGTTTAAGTGTTACAACTCAAAGAACCAAATGTATCAAAAACGAGAGTTGTAAGCACTTGGCAAAAGTAGCAAAAAGTAAATTAACCACCCATATGGACCCGCTTGAAGACTATCAACTCATATGCTTCTCCCCCTTTTGTCAGTGAGGACCAAAAAGGTTTGAAGACATAGAGCGCCTACTCATTCCCATGAGGTGCAGGCGAGGCAGCAGGGTCGTCATTGAGATCCGGTGGTGCAGAGGAACTTGGTGCAGTGTCGACACACGCTGAAGTTGGAGGAGGTGAAGTTGCATCATCTTGGTCATCGATGACTCTGGCATTTACGGTCGCAGCTGAGGACGAGTATTCAGAGTCTTCAAGTGAGGGAGTCTGACGCAAGTGAGCATTTCTGGGAGGAGTTGAGTCAAACTTGAAGCGTTCGGTGAAGCCATCGTCATGCAGATCAGCTTCAGCACTGAGTAGGGTCAAACTCTTCCATGACCTCCGACAGGTTTCATGAGTGACAAAGGCATTCTTGGTGGCAAGATTGCGAATGCGGTTGACATCCACCAAGAGGCTTTGCATCTGACGCTTAAGCCAGTCGTGATGTTTGTCCTGTTTCTGATGCAGCGCGACTAGAAGCTCTCGGTCATTTAGGACACGAGATCGTCGTCGAGGCCTTTGCGCAATGGTGCTACCAGTGGCATCAGTTTGAGCACGAGGGGCACGTGTGTTTCCAGCAAGGGGATAAATAGGAGACACTGCTGGAATTCCTTCAATGGGCTGGGTGAAGCTTTGGTGATCAGCATTGTGAAGATAAATGGAATCCTTAGCAGGATCTGGGTAAATGGCTTCAACTGAGAGATCAACCTCAGGCAAGAATATAAGATGATTGCATGCAGACGGCTGATAGTTGAAGGCTGAGTGACGCTTGATCAGACGCATGACCCATGGAGCATAGAATTTCAACCCAAAGATGTCGGAGCCAGACGCAGCCAACTGCCTGATGAAGAAGTTTTGAGCATTGAAGCTGATGCCATTGAAGATATAGAAAACCAAAGTCTTCATTGCTCCTTCAAGCTTCGCTGCAGATGAGTGTCCTTTGACAGGCCATAGAGTCTTCCTGATGATGTGGTAAATGGTGCGAGGCAGGTACTCTAGGTCTTCAACAAAGAACTCAGATGGGTATTCAACATCGTGAGGCAGAGGCTTCATCATGCTCAACATTTGACTCGTGTTGGGTTCTGGCTTCTGAAAGATGCTTTCCAAGGCATTTTGATGTTGTTGACAACCTGGTTCATAGTATTCACCAGGAGTGTGCAGGCCTGTGAGGTCAATGATATCAAGAGATTTAGCTTCATGATGGACATTGCCTGTCATCCACTCAAGGACCCAAGTCTTCGGATCCCTGCTGTAGCCTCGAATATGAAGAGTGTGTCGGCGTTCTGGGAATGGGGGTCCCCAGACTTGCCTGCCTGCGGCCTGCGGCGTGGCTCAAAGGGGGCCCAGCACGGCCCGTCTTCATCAACACAGACCCAAGACCCTCGCGAGGGGCCAAGCCTCGCGGGGCGGACGACACGGAGCTTCCTCAGGCATGGCCTCATCAGGCTGGCTTGCGAGGAGGCAGAGAGATCAAGGCGGGGTACCTCACGAGGTGCCCGTGACGCAGGCCATGACGACCAAGGACACCAGGCGGGCGCCAGCCCGCGCAGTGTCCTCCTTTCCTCTTTGGTGCAAAGGGAGCAAGCGCAAGCGAGAGCATCAAGCAAAGGCACCCGTTTCGGTGCAACGAGACCAAGACCAGTCCAACGGCATGGAGGAAGTCATTGTGGAGCCCAAGCCAGCGTCACCACCAGAGTCTTTGGCAGGCGAGGACCAACTTTAGTCAGGATAAGTGTACCAGATGTTCCCCTTCAAAATGGCCAATTGTTGGCGCCCTTCCCGCTCAATATTTGGGAAGAGGCCCAGGGCCTTTGCCTATAAATAGGACTAGCCACCCACAGGGTAGGAGGATCGAGAATCGGCCAACCCAGCATCGAGATCGGATCGCAATCGAGAAGAGAGAGAGAGAGAGAGAGAGAGAAGGGTGACTGAACTCCTCCTAGCAGTTCATCCTCCCAGCCAAGAACAGACCCTCGCGAGGCTATTCTTCCTTGTATTGTTCATCATCATCAGCCCAAGAGGCAATCCACCACACCACACACTGGAGTAGGGTATTACACCACAACGGTGGCCCGAACCAGTATAAACCCTGTGTCTCTTGTGCTGTTCTTTCCATAGCTTAGATCTTAGCAAGGCGGAGGGGTGCAGGTAGGTAGAAGGCGAAATCTCCACGCGCACCCCAGTGTTCGAACCTCAAGGGTCTGCCGGAACCCAAAATCCGACATTTGGTGCACCAGGTAGGGGTGCACCGGAATTCGTCTTCCACCACCCCGTTCTCCTCCGACCATCGCGTCCATGTCTGACGCTCGTCGGGCCCGCGCCAAGCACCGGACCGCTCTCGCTTCCCGCGTCGCCCAGACGACTCCTGTCGACGGGCGTCCTCGCCATTCCCCGTCACCTACCGTCAACGCCACCACCGGCCCGGTGGGGGATGAGCGGCAAGCGTCGTCTTAGCATCCGTCCGTGCGGCAAGACGGCCGCACCGCTACTCCCTCGCTCACCCCAGCTGGTTCTTCGTCCCACGCGCTCCGCGCGCCCATGGAGGCTCAAGCTGCGCTCATCGCGGCAAACGAGCTCCTGTGCTACCGTCCTGTCGACGACGTCCACGAAGAATAACTCGACCGCGTCGCCGAGCTCGTCTGCGCCGCAGGGGGCTCTCCTACGCCGTCCGTTCCGCTGCATCGCACCCCGCCCCGCGCGGGCGACGAAGCTCCGGCGGCGCCCCGGCCGCCTCCTCCTCAAGAAGGCGCCATGGCTCCAAGGCGCGTGGCCCCTGGGCGGAACCCGCTCCGTCAGGTGCCAGCGCGGCAAGAGCAGAGCTGCCAAGAAGTCCCTCGCCCGCAAGAAGCTGCCTGGGCTCTCCCTGCTCCAGCACGTCGCGACCATGCTCATGCTCCCGTGTGTCGAGACCCCGTGCTGCTCCCAGCTGCAGCGCGTGGGGACATGCAGGACCAAGCTCTCCGTCACCCAAGGCCTCCCGTGGCCACAGCAGGCTGCCGCGCCTTCACCACCAAGCTAAGCAGCGTCGCGTGGCCCGGCAAGTTCAAGCCAGACCTGCCTCCTCGTTACGACAGCACGGCCGACCCTGCGGAGTTCCTCCAGCTCCATGAGCTAGGCATCGAAGCTGCCAACGGAGACGAGAAGGTCATGGCGAACTGGTTTCCCATGGCGCTCAAGGACGGGCCCCGCACCTGGCTCCTGAACCTAGCTCCAGGCACGATCTCCTCCTGGGACGAGATGCGCACCCGCTTCATCGCCAACTTCAAAGGTACTCACGACCGGCCACCCGCCGTGAGCGACATGCGCCGCATCAAGCAACAACCCGGAGAGACCTTGCATAAGTACATCCAGTGCTTCAACAATGCACGCCTCAAGATTCCCAAGGTGACCGAGGAGGCCATCATCTCAGCCTTCTCCAACGGCGTTCGCGATGTCAAGATGAAGGAGGAGCTGGCGTTGCATGAAGACCTATGCACTTCCTTGGAGTTGTTCAACTTGGCAACCAAGTGCGCCAGGGCTGAGGAAGGGCGTCTCTCCCTCCTCGAGCTGCCTGCCGCAGACCCAGAAGAGAAGAAGCCCAAGGCCAAGGATGTGAAGCGCAAGGGGGCTGCCGTGCTCGCGGCAGAACCAGACACAAAGCGGGGCAGAGATCAGCCCGAACCTCCCAAGGGCAGTCGATACTGTGTGTACCACGACCTCCACACCCACAACACCAACGAGTGTCAAGAGCTCTGAGCCGTGCGAGAAGGAAGGATCGGCCATCGCCCCGACCGGGGTGACCGGGGCTACGGTCGAGAAGGAGTAAGGAACGCAGGACGCTGGGAAGACCGCTGCCCGCGCCAGGGGTGGTGCGATCGACCTCGCGAGGATCGCTGGCAAGACCCGCCTCGCGAGGGAGACTAGAGGGATCAGCCTCGCGAGGATCGCCCGCAAGGCAACGCAGGCCTCCCTCCGCTGCCACCGCAGCCAAGGAGAAACGAGGACCGCCATCAGGACGAGGGGGCTGGGGGCTTCCAGGAGCCGCGCGCGATCGCCTGCATCCTGGGCGGGGCTCAAGCCCCAGCCTCTCAACGCATCTTCAAGCAGTTCGCCTGCGAAGTGAATGCAGTCCTCCCCAAACTGGAAGCCACGCGCCCTCTCGAGTGGTCGGCATGCGCCATCACGTTCAGCTTAGCATATCAGCTCAAGTGTGCGGCCACAGCCGGAGTCCTCCCGATGCTTTGTTCCCCAATCATCAGCAACGTGGTGGTCACCAGGACCCTCATCGATGGCGGGGCAGGGCTCAACGTCCTGTCCGTGGAAACATTCAACAATCTCCAAGTGCCCTACACCCAGCTTCAGCCAAACAAGCCTTTCTCCGGAGTCACTGACGGCTCCATGGTCCCGATTGGGCTGGTCCGCCTCCCCATCACCTTCGGGGCACGCGACAACTACCGCACCGAGCTCATCGACTTCGATGTCGCCCACATTCGTCTGCCGTACAACGCCATCCTTGGGTACTAGCGCTGGCCAAGTTCATGGCAGTGACTCACCACGGCTACAATGTCCTCAAGATGCCAGGAAGTGGCGGAGTCATCACGGTGCCCTGTGAAGAGAAGGACGCAGTGTGTTCCCTGGAACGAGCCTTTCAGGCCGCATCACTGGAAGACCCGGATCGCGGAAGCAGGAGGCTTCCCAAGACCGCCCCCAAGAAGAAGAAGACATCGTCCGGCCCGGACCCTAAGGAGGCAGGCCCCTCAGGGCCCGCGCCTGCCCAGGGGGAACCTCCTTCCATCGCATAGGAAAGCGCGCCCGGCGCCCTCCTCAGGAAGGGCTCGGGGGCTCTCCCCTGGAGGGCCACCGACCTGGCTAAGGTCACGAGGGAGGTGCTTGGGCACCACATGGAGGCGTGTTTCGAAGCACGTTTCCCTCAAGAAGGAGTAAGGCAAGGAGGGCCAGACCCTCAGGAGTTCGTCAACAAGGCCATTCAGGAGCTACAGGAGTCAAGAGTCATGAGAGGCGGCCGCCGCCTACCAGCTGTGGCTCCCCATCCAGGCAAGGATGGTGGGCTGCGCGTCTGCATCGACATACCAGGGCTCAATCGAGTCACCTCTTTGGAGCGCCTCTGGCCCTCGCGAGTGGGGCGCTGCGAAGGTCCACCCCACAGCTACGTTCGCATGCCTTACGACTTGTCGAACGCGGCTGCCACATACCAGGGCCTCATGAGGGGCATCATGGAGGCTCAAGAGGCCAGGCTCCGCAGCCCTGGCGGAGATGGAGATGGTCCGCGAGGAGCCACCAGCGCCTCCGGAGCCTCCCGAGGCCCCTGGGCCTGGGGGCTCATGAGGATAGGCTTCCGCAGCCCACCGAGTCAGCTACACCAACACTCCTTCGTCCTCAACATCATCAGGTGACATCTTTCAAGTTTCATTTCCAGCTGGGAGCGCCCCCCAGGGCTGCATTATACCCAGGCCGCGTGGGTCCGTCCCTGCGGCATGTATCCCTTTTATTTCATGTTGTTAGCTTACTTTGTTGGGGGCGCCCCACGGGCTGCATCATCCCCAAGTCGCTCGGGCCTGACCCAGGGATGTCCGCCTTCCCAGTATCTATTTGAATGAACCCACTCCTTCGCGGCTAATGTGTTTGACCTAGTTGCCCGCTCGACTGATGCCAACTGACGGAGCTGCTCCCATACAGCATGACGCTCGCGCATGGGTCCGTCCCTGCAACACCGACAAACCTAAATGGCTGAGCTCTGGCCGCGGCAGCCCCGCATGGCGCCACCTCGTCAAGCCTTCAGTGCCTCATCGCCCCTCGGAAGAAACCAACGGCTGACTGTCAATTGTCATGGCAACCCCTCGTTCTTTCTATGATGGGTCTACAGGATCTCCTAAAGGAGCTGCGTCAGGCGAGGCCCTTGCGGTGTCTCCTTCACTCTCATCCGCGCGAACCGCTTGCACGTTAAAGGGGGGGGTGCCTGAGCATCGTGACTCAGGGCTCCTACTGGCTCTCCAGCCCTCACCCTCTGGCCTTGTGCACGGCATCGTGACTTGGCATACCAGCGACGGCTGAGACTCGCTCGAGGGCCGGGACCCGAGGATGTAGAGCAGAAAGGGGAGCAAAGGCGAGAGGGGAGGGACACGCGAGGACCTCGCCGAGCAACCTCACGCCTGCCGATGCACGGACCCGGCGACACACCAGAGAGCGGCCCCTGATTCTCGAGATAAGTCACCACCCGGAAGCACCAGCTATCGTGGCACCATCCCCGCACCTAATGCAATCCCATGTTAGCGACGCCGCTCTCCTTTCTCATCGAACGACGGCTACTTGAGCACCAAAGGGGACCTCCTAAGCATCGCGACACAGGGGCTCTTACCGGACCCCGGGTCGCTCACCTCCTGGCCTTGACCACGGCATCGCGACCTGACATACCAGCGACGGCGGAAGCCGCCTTGGGACTGGGACCTGTCGGCGCAGAGCACCAAGCCCTCGTGAGGTTCGAAAGGGAGAACTGAGCTAAGACGGAATGAGCAACTCACACAGTTCTACGACAAGGGTTATATTAACAAAACAGTATCACAGGCACCTTACAAGCCCCCACGGGACGCGTCTTTGATTCCTCGCAGGGAACAGATCCTAAAAGGACGATAACTACACGCACCCCTGCAAAAGACGCCATCATCAACAGTGGGCCGTCAGGCACCGGCGCCAACCCCATCCAGATCAGAGTCGGCGACGGCCTGATGAGCCCGCCCCGCTCCAGGAGTGGCGCTGGCTCGGGGGCTCGTAGCTGTCGTCGCTCGTCTCCGGAGTCGCGAAGAGCTTGCAGGAGTCGCTGGAACCTCCACCGTCGCCGCTTGAGGAGCCGCCAAGGGAGCGGTCGGCGGGCCTAGTCCTCGCCGTAGCAGGGCCCCGACCACCTCTCCCAGGGCAGCACTCCAGCCGGTGCCTGTTCGCATCGAAGACCTTGAAGAACATCACCGAAGCACCATCGTACTCCAAGTGGATCGCGAAGGCGCCTCTTGTCCTGCAGACCCGGACGATTTCGCTCCAGCTGAGTCATGAAGACCTCGCCCGGGGCAACGACCGCGACCTCTGCCTCGGTCGCGAGGGCGCTGCAGCCGGCGTGCTGCAGCCAAAGCTCCAGGAGCCCTCCATGCGGGATGATGGAGGCGAAGAAGGGAGGAAGGTGAATCTAGGACTGAGGAGGCATGGCAGCGTGGAGCACGAACTCTCGGGAGGAGCCCTCGGTGTGGACCCCAGGGGGGACGACCCACACCTTCGTGACCCGTCGGCGCCGACGGCGGCGCCGCCCGTGGCGATCGGCATCGACTCCTTCAAAGCCCTCGATGTGGGCGTACAAGGGAAGCGGGAACCCCGACGATGGCCGCTCACACCAGGGCCTTGACACCACCTGATGGCCCCCCTCGTCCCGGCCACGGAGGGCGAGCCGTTTCTTCGATGGGAGCGGGTCTGGTTCCTCTCGGGAGCCTTTCCCTTCTCTGCTGTCGAGAACGAGCGGATCGGAGCCATTGCAGCAAGACGGAGCAAGCACCGAGAAGAAGGAGAAGCAAGAAGGGATGGACTGGAAGGGCGCGCGCCGTTCCGTACTTATGGCCGGCGAAGGCCAACCGCCGACCTCCACGATCACAGGTAATCATGACCCGCTTTGCATGCAGGGACTTGTCCAATCCGTGCAGTTGCCGAGGCGCCGTGGGGAAGCGGAGACGCCCACGTCCAGTCAACCGCCACGCGGCACCCAAGGCCGCAGGCTGTTAGGGCCCACGGTGCTTCGCTCTTGCCCTTTCGCCTCCCTGCACGGCCAAGTCCGGGCGCGCCTTGGGCCCGGGGGCTACTATCGGCGTTCTGGGAACGGGGGTCCCCAGACTTGCCTGCCTGCGGCCTGCGGCGTGGCTCAAAGGGGGCCCAGCACGGCCCGTCTTCATCAACACAGATCCAAGACCCTCGCGAGGGGCCAAGCCTCGCGGGGCGGACGACACGGAGCTTCCTCAGGCATGGCCTCATCAGGCTGGCTTGCGAGGAGGCAGAGAGATCAAGGCGGGGTACCTCACGAGGTGCCCGTGACGCAGGCCATGACGACCAAGGACACCAGGCGGGCGCCAGCCCGCGCAGTGTCCTCCTTTCCTCTTTGGTGCAAAGGGAGCAAGCGCAAGCGAGAGCATCAAGCAAAGGCACCCGTTTCGGTGCAACGAGATCAAGACCAGTCCAACGGCATGGAGGAAGTCATTGTGGAGCCCAAGCCAGCGTCACCACCAGAGTCTTTGGCAGGCGAGGACCAACTTTAGTCAGGATAAGTGTACCAGATGTTCCCCTTCAAAATGGCCAATTGTTGGCGCCCTTCCCGCTCAATATTTGGGAAGAGGCCCAGGGCCTTTGCCTATAAATAGGACTAGCCACCCACAGGGTAGGAGGATCGAGAATCGGCCAACCCAGCATCGAGATCGGATCGCAATCGAGAAGAGAGAGAGAGAGAGAGAACGGTGACTGAACTCCTCCTAGCAGTTTATCCTCCCAGCCAAGAACAGACCCTCGCGAGGCTGTTCTTCCTTGTATTGTTCATCATCATCAGCCCAAGAGGCAATCCACCACACCACACACTGGAGTAGGGTACTACACCACAACGGTGGCCCGAACCAGTATAAACCCTGTGTCTCTTGTGTTGTTCTTTCCATAGCTTAGATCTTAGCAAGGCGGAGGGGTGCAGGTAGGTAGAAGGCGAAATCTCCGCGCGTACCCCAGTGTTCGAACCTCAAGGGTCTGCCGGAACCTGAAATCCGACAGAGTGGCATAGAATTGAAGCAGCAATTCTTTGTTCCGGTGCTCCTTGTCAGTGAAGAACTGCAAAAGACCAGCATCTCTGAAACAATCCAATGCTTCTTCAAGGCAGGGCAGTCCAGCTATAGCTTCAAAGTCGAGGCGCATATGTGGAAATATGCGCCCTTGATTGTATAGGACACAGGAATAGTAGCTATGCTGCTGATAGCTCTAGAACCGATCTGAGGAAATGCGCGGTCTAGTATAAGGGTTCTTGGATTTATTGAAGAATGTATTATGTGCAACAAAGCCATTCGCATTGAAGACCCCAGGTGAAGTGGCAGTGCCTGGGAATCGTGGAAGTCTTGGCTTGGGCTTTTGGACTTGAGGCCTGTGCTCAACGTGGTACTCAAATTATGGACCAGCAGCAGGCGGAGGAGTCAGAATGGGCCAGCGAACCATAACTGGCTGACCACGATCAAATGCCAGCTCCATTGTGTGAGGTCTTGGAGGGGGAACCGGGGCATTGGCATTGTCTTCATGGGCTTCAGGGGCCACATGTGCTTCAGGTGCTTGGACTTCAGGTGCTGCATTGACTTCTGGTGCCACATTGGCTTCTGGCGCCGTACTGGCTTCAGCCATGACAACATCATTGGCGTCAGCGGCGATATTGGTGGCCGCCTCAAGGTTGTTGACCTCCACTTCAGAAGCTGGAGGGTCGGTCACGTTCTCCTCGAGAACAACATCTTGTTGAGACGGGGGTGTAGCAACTCTTGTAACTCTTGGGACTTCTTCTTCATCTTCTTCTTCATCGGCTGATGCAGCCGGAATATCTCCAGCCATTTTGGCTTCGGATTGAGATACGTGCATTGTGGGAGTGACTTGGGGCCTTGGTCCTTTGCGAAGCCTGCATAATGCAGGTGGCGCTTGTGGAGATGGAGTGTGCTGGGCCTCAATGTCATCAGCAACTTGCACTGATGGGGTAGCTTGCGGTTGGGGAGATGTTGGAGTGTCTTGTCTCTGTGGGTGATCAACCCACGATGCATCTTGAGCAGTTGGCGTCAGAGGACGACCAATGCTGATGAGTTCGCTGTGCGTAAGCACATGCGATGATACCAATTGGTGCTCGATCTGAGGAAGGACTTCATCATCTTCAACATTGTCATGGTGACCAATGTCTTCAGCAGCGGTGGGGTCAACTGCTAGAATGTCTTCAGCTTCAGGAGCCTTTGTGGAAGCAGGCTCATGAATTACCATCCGTTTTTCTTGATACAAAGAGGCAGGATGAGCAACTGAGATGGGCTCAACAATAAGGGGCTTTGTGGGAGCAGCCCGATCTTTCTTGGTTTTGCGCTTCTTCTTGGAGGGAGCGACATCAGAAGCTTTAGGATGTTTCCTCTTTCTGGTTTCAGCCTCGGCAGCCCTTGTCTTCTTTAATTCCGAAGCCACTGTGGGGACCATAGGCTTCGAGCCTGTCATACTGGCTGGGAAGACAATGGGATGTGCTTCCTGCCTTGTTGCTTCGGGTTCGGCCACAGCTGGCTTCTTCTTGTTGTTTGCAGCCATCCTGGGATCGATGCCAGGACGCCCAAGAGCCTTGCGCTTTTCAGCTTCATTGTAGGCTTGCACACACTTGTCGGCCAGACTCTTCATGCGCTCACGAGAACCTTTAGCTTCTTCGCGTTTCTTGAGAAAGGCTTCCTTGAGCTCATGCAGCATAATCTTGAAGTTCTTGACATCTTGCACGCTGAGCTTTGCCATGTGCTGCTTGAACTGAGCTTTGTCATAGTTGATCTTTTGCTTCAGTTCAACGATGCGCTGAGCTAGAGCTAGCTCAGAAGCAATGGCACCACTGAAAGAGACGCTGAGGCCAATTGGAAGTTGCAGATCATCGAAGCTGAGATTGGGGGTTTCAAACCACTCATCAATGAAGTTGTGGATGATTGCCACGTCAAAGAGAGGCAAATCATTGAAGATTTCTGCTTCTTCCTTGCTCTTAATCAGTTGCTCAAGAGTGTCATCTGCAAGATCTTCATCGCTGGACAGATCAATGGCGTCATTGCGCAGAATAGCAGCAGCAGTCAGTTCTTGGTTAGTGGGTTGCAAGGGCATCTTCACTCTAGAGGGCTTGGAGATGCGTGACAAATCTTCAGACTGCACACTGTGTTCAGGAGGTGCAGTGGCCAGAGGCTTCGCCTGTAGGACCTTTGGTGCAGGAGCAGGCTTTGAAGCTTTAGGCCTTTTTAGTTTCTTTGGCTTTGGTGGTGCAGGTGCTTCATCAGATTCAGCGTCATCTGCAGGCTCATCCACGGCTGTCCCTTGAACCATGATATGAGTGATGAGACCTTCCAGGTTGTAGAAGGGCCCAACAAGATTGGGTTCAGCTTCGCGGGTGCCATCGGCACGGGGAGCAGAAGGACCAGGTTTGAAGTCTAGTCCCAATGACTTCTTTTTTTGCTTAGCCGAATTCTTGGCAAACTGGAAGTTGCGCTTGAACAGATTGTCATCACGACACCATAGCAATGACGATGGGTCTGCATCTGCAGGCTATGGTCCATGGACCATGCTGTAACACCCCGGATGTAACTTTCCCTATTCATACTCCAACACTTGCCGTTTCCGACGTTAAGTTATTTTATTTTCTCGGGTTTGGGTTTTTGTCTCCGTGTGTTGTTCTCGTTGTCATGCATCTCATATCATGTCATCTTGTGCATTGCATTTGCATACATGTTCATCTCATGCATTCGAGCATTTTCCCCATTGTTTGCATTCTGGCGCTTTGTTCTCCTCCGGTGGTCATTTATAGCTTTCTTTCGTGTGTGGGGATTAAACATTTCCGGATTGGACCGAGACTTGCCAAGCGGCCTTGGTTTACCACCGGTAGACCGCCTGTCAAGTTTCATGCCATTTGGACTTCGTTTGATACTCCAACGGTTAACCGAGGGACCGAAAAGGCCTCGTGTGTGCTGCAGCCCAACACCCCTTCAATTTGGCCCAAAACCCACCTAAGCCTTCTCCATCATTTAGAGCGTTCGATCACGATCGCGTGGCCGAAAACCGCACCTCATTTGGACTCTCCTAGCTCCCTCTATGCCTATAAATAGACCCCCCCGGAAATTCGGATCTCCTTCTCCCCCGAAACCCTAAAAAAATCCACCTCGCGAGCATCGGACATGTCCGCCGCGCCGGGCATTTCGTCCGCCGCCGCCTGCGGCCTCTAGCCGCCTGCCATGTGGCAAGCCGCCGCCGCCACCGCCCAGGCCCGCGCGGCCCAGCCGGGGCCCCCGCGGCCCG